>NW_004949101.1:8419009-8423458 GCF_000317375.1 Microtus ochrogaster | reverse complement strand
GAGGCGGAAATCCTCAATAAATAAATAAATTTAAAAAAAAAAAAGATATAATAATCACAACAGTACAGAGCTGGCAGATATACAGAGGAGTAGAACACAAGCTCACATATAAGTGGCCACTCATTTATTTCTGAAACCCAGTCTTATTGTTTTCGGGCTGGTCTCTCTATGTTCAGCTCCAGGACTCTCTTGCCTCAGTCTCTCCAATAGCAGAGACTCCAGTAGGCACCATCAAAACTACTGATTCGCTAAAAGGTTACAAGGGGAAGGAACAAAGTTGGGGAAACTAGATATGCTACTTTTAAAACGTAATTTGTTCTTGGTATCATTTCCCCAAATTCACTTCTAAGCCTTAGGTTGCAGGACTCCTAAAGAAAAATAGAGGGATAAGGTTCTAGGTCACTGGTCTTAGAACTGTTTTTGTATGACAGTAAAATCGTAGATAACAACAGCAAAGCTAAGGAAGTAAGACCATATTCCATTAAGACACTGCCACATAAAAAGGAAAGAACAAACGACATCGGATATAAGGGTTACTATCCAAAACACGCACATACATAAAACTCATACAACTCTATAGCAAAAAAAAAAAAAACTTCAGATTTTAAAATGAGCAAAAAGGATTAGCATAAGGCATTCTCTCAAACAGAACGCCCAACAGACATACCAAGATGTACTCAATATCACTAAATATCCGAAAAATGTGAATTAAAACCATAATGAGATATCAGCTAATACATTCCAGGGTTGTAGTATTGAAAAATAATAAACAATAAATGTTGGTGAGGATGTCGGAAAGGGGAGCACTTTTACATTTTGATGAGAATGTAAATTGATTCAGTCATCATGCAAAGTGTAGCAGTGATTCCCCAGAAAATTAAAACCTGAATTACCCCATGATTCAATATACTTTTGGCATACAAACAAAGCTTGATATCTACATATTTATGTCCACTGTAGCATTACTCAAAAGAGTTAAAATATGGAAATATCCTAAATATCAATAAAGAAAAAACAATCAAAATGTCATTATATATACAGAGTGAAATATTATTAAACTTTAAAAACAAGGAAAGCCAACCATCTATGACAATATGGATGACCTGGAAGGATATTAGGCTAAGTAGGATAACCAGACACAGAAAAGAAATAACACAGGAGCTCAGTTACCCGTGTGACCCTAACAAACCAGGATTACAGAAGAGAAGCATGCTTAGCAGGGCTAAAACAGAGAACTGGGAATGTTTTTTGTCGAATGGTATATATCTGTGACAAAAGATGAATAACGGGCAGGGACATAGCTCAGTGGTGGAGCACTTGCTAAGCAGGTGTGAGGTTCTAGGGTTCGGTCCCCAGTACGGCTAAAGAAAAAAGAAACATGGTAAAAATAGTAAGTCCTGGAGACCTGCTGTACACATGATGATCAATGATTATTACTAATAATGTATTACAGATCTGATATTTGCTAAAATGGTGTCTCTTAATATTATTCTCACTACAAAAAGGTGACCCTATGATGTATATGCTAATCAACCTAATGTATAACAAAGCATCATATGTATATCTAAAGTATAGACAATATACCTGTAGCTAGACCACACTGAACTTCAGTAACAGCGAAGGAACTGTCTACATGAAAACACACATCAGGAGAAATAAGAAAATGGCCACTGTGCAAGCCATAGACTTCTGACAGCACTCAAGACGCTGAGGCGAGACAATCACTACTTTAAGACCTGTCTAGGCAACATACTGAAAGCCTATCTCCAAAACCAAACAAAACCAAAACAAACTCAGTCACTTAGATTTTATGTATTTTATTTACATACACTGTTTGTATTACAAAGAGGTGAAATATAGATCAAACATTTAATTATGTCCTTACATTAACAGAAATGAAACAAGAGTCAGGCATTCAAATGACCCTTCATTCTAAATATTAGTGGTTAGTTATGGCTAATCCCTTCTTCCTCCCTACTCTTTAAAAAACGGGTAGACTGAAACTAAGGCAACACAGTTGAAAGGCATTTACAGTGTTGCTGAAATAACATCGCATTATATCATATTAGCACACTTATAATGCTTACTGAATAGAACTATTTTTATTGATTTTCAAAATAATCTTGTAAATGATACTTAAGTGGAATATAAAGCCTCACAGAACTGGGAACCCTGCCCCAGAACCAAGAAGCTAAGCAGAACATAAACAATATGAGAAAAGCCAGACCTCATCTGATCCATTCAACTTAAGTGAAACAAAGATATAAACAAACTTTGTGGTGGCATTGTTTTCATCTACTGTATTTGATCTTTCAAAACAAAAACATCCATTTTCCACAGCCAATTCTCTGCTAACCAAAAATAATGGTAAAAGAAATGGCTTTGTTAAGAATAAACTTGTATGAAAAGTACATTTTTAACTGTCTAAACATATAGCCATAAATTTTTTTAAAAAATTTAACTTAAACTTAGCATTTTTTTTCCAGCTTTCCCACATTTCTGTACCACCTTCAAGTAAAGAGTCCTTGCATTCTTTGGGAACTAGGCAATACCTACCCTATCTGAACTTCAGCTTTCTCACCTGGCAATGAGAAAGATGCTTGTTAACTACCAGCTCCACAGCATCCTCATTAGTGATCAGCAAAGGACGGCAAGTCTCAAGTGTAGGGTACCCTGTTCCTTCCTAATAAAATCCCAGTTTGCTTTTGCTTTCTACTCCCCTCATGGATGACAATGTACACAAGCTACAAACAAGCCCTGAGCCCATCATTTGCTCTTGGGTAATTCTATGCCTTTTGGTCGGCAATTGGTTCATAAACAAACATGGGGATAGGGAATTAAAATGTTCACCATTTCCTTGAATAAATTAAATAATAATTATATATATAAAAAACCTACAGGTGGGTAAGGTGGCACATACCTGTAATCCCAACATTCAGGAGGCTAAGAAAGGTTCAGAATTAAAAGAACATACCTATAAACAATTTTCTTTCTGGTAATGCAGAATTCTGATGTAATCCCAAGATAGAAACAAACAAGGAAGAAAAGGAAAAGTAGGCACTTGTGCTCACGGGGGAGATTCAGAGATTCAGATTCAGTCACCTGCAGCCAGTCGATCTCTGAACTATTTCTTACATGACATCATTGATATTTTTATCATTGAAACCAAGTTGTCAATTTGTTACAAGGAACTCAAAGAATGTTGTTAGAGATGTTCTTCAAATTAATGGAGTTACAGCTAAATAAATTCATTCTACAGTGAAGACAACATGAGTCAAAAAAGAAATGAACATTGTTAACCCTCTGAGCAACAGAGCTCAGCAACACAGTCTACAGTGGAGCCCCAACAGCTGGCTCCCATGAGCACACTGCTAAAAGGAGCTGGACCAGTATCCCAGCAATCATACCACACCTCACTAACTTGGGCAATTATCAAAACATCAAGATTTGTAGAACAATTTCTACTGAAATAGTTAACACACTCCAAATACTGTAAAATGAAAAGACTGTATGTCACACCATCTTAACTCGGGAATCAGTGAGGGAAGATTTGAAGAGAATAGTATATTTTATGAAAATTAAACCAATTTTAAACAATTCTCTACATAAAAGGAAAGCTTGTATATAAATATCAAAATGCATGAAACAACTTACTAAACCTGGATGGAGGTGGGCGGTCCTTGGACTTCCCACAGGTCAGGGAACCCTGATGGCTCTTCAAGCTGATGAGAGAGAGGGACTTAATCGGGGGAGGGGGAGGGAAATAGGAGGCGGTGGCGGGAGGAGGCAGAAATCCTCAATAAATAAATAAATTTAAAAAAAAAGGGAAAAAAAAACAAAAAAAACAAAATGCATGAAACAAATAGAGCACTAACTCTGGTTTTTTAGTGTGAAGCAAGTAATTCATTTGTCAATCAGAATCTGTGTTTGACAGTTCTCCAAAATACACAAAGAATTACTGAATACAATTCAGCAAATATTTACTTAGAAGCATCTATACTTTCAACCCACCATCCCCTTCCTCAAGACTCTCTGAGGTCTTGTGTCAAAGAACAGGACAAAAATTGTGTATGTACAACACCATGGCACCACCAACCTTAAGCAGAATAAATTTTGGAACTGAGCAGAGTAAGACAGACTGGGCTGAAGAAAAGAGAGTGAGGGAGGAGTGGAGAGAGGAAAACAGAAAAGGAGAAATAAAGAAGGAAACAGAAAAGGCTACATAAATTACTTATTTTCTAATCTCTTGACATTTTAACCAGACTTTAACAGTGGATAAAATGGAGCAGAAAGAGAGGCTGTGAGCGGCTGAGCATTGCCTGTGAGCCTAAGGACAAGGGCAGATTGAAGTCTGCAAAGGTTGTACTGTGCAAAGTCCAGAACCGTATTCCTTATACTTACTCCAGATTGAAACTGATTGTAATTCTGACACAAAAAAAAGCTACAACA
>NW_004949101.1:8399205-8418909 GCF_000317375.1 Microtus ochrogaster | reverse complement strand
TCGAGGCCAGCCTGGTCTACAAGAGCTAGTTCCAGGACAGGAACCAAAAACTACGGAGAAACCCTGTCTCGAAAAATCAAAAAAAAAAAAAAAAGCTACAACAAAGAAACTGATCCTAAAATGTAAAATAAAATCAAAGTAGATTTAAAAAAAAACTTAGGCAAATAAAAATATGTAAAACAAAAAAGGAGTTTATGGAGAGGGGAGTCAGGTAATGGGGCTGAAAATAACAATATATTATGTACATGGATGGGAAGTAGAAAAAGACAAGATCTCCTGAGTAAACTGGGAGTATAGGGACCATGGGGAGGAGAGAAGAAGTAAGGAGAGCGGAGAAAAATACATAGTTTAATAAAAAACAATAAGCTGAGTGGTGGTGGCAGCGCATGCCTTTAGTTCCAGCACTCTGGAGGCAGAGGCAGGCGGATCTCTGTGAGTTCAAGGCCAGCCTGGTCTACAAGAGCTAGCTCCAGGCCAGGCTCCAAATTTACAGAGAAATCCTGTCTCGAAAAACCAAATTAATTAATTAATTTTAAAAAACAATAAAAAAGAAAAAATATATTATGTTCATGCATGAAATTGTCAAAGGACTGTCAGTAATGATTAGCACACACCTACATGTCTCTGTTCCATGAGATAAGATGTCCTGGAACAGGTATATGCATTTCTTCAGATCCACTCCTTACATTATGATTGAAACTCAAGTCTCACTGTGAATCTGCAGTGACTCAGCACAATATGCTCCCCAAACAGTCATATTCAAAGTAGAACACACAGAGCTAAAAACCACCTTGGGGGAGTTATAAGTAAATATTTATGCTTTCTACTATGTTTTCAACACTTACTGCAGACATTTTAATATATAGAAACCAGTACAATGTGCGAATAAAGGGACTCTAGCAGATATGAACAAATTCTAAAAGTACGAGGAAACTGTTGGTCATGGCTTGCTGTACAGTAGGCTAGATAACAATATTATCACTAATGAAAACTAGGACACATATCAATATAAAGGTGATAAAAATGCCAGCTCTCCTGACATTTTATATTTACATGGACCCAATTTTTATCCAGTTCACTGGTGAATCTTTTCATTCAATCAACAGCCTTCCTGCAAAGAGGTGGTTTATTATTTAAAAGACATTTGAATTATCATTCTGTATTTCTAACTCATCTCTTAGGACCTCGTAGAACCCACAGTTTGTTTTATTCAGTTTCATTTACAAGAGTCTTGTTAATGTACAAGGCTGGGTGTATTCTACAAGGCTTGATAAACAACCATATGAATACTTTAGCACAATCAGCCTCTTTCAGGAGTTTTATGCTACTCTAGATCAAATCGTAGGCTGTTAAAGTGTTTATCTAATGCTCCCAGGAATACCCTACAGTCACATCTAACTTTCACCACCATTAAACACAATGAGGAAACAGATGGAGTGGTAAGTCATATACGAGGCATGCTGTAGAAAAGGCACAGTTGGGAGGACCACTCTGCCACTGAAGCGTCACTAGCGTCATCTGAAAGCTTAAGAAACGAGAAATATCCCAGGACTCATCATATTCTATGTCTTAAATAAGACCTCCAGGTGACTCATACATATTTAAGTTTGAGAAGAAATAATGTTAAAGTTAAAAATAATGAAGAAACTGCTAGGAGAACATATGATTAAGACTACCATCCCTGAGGTGGCTCAGCAGCTAAAAGAACTTGCATCACATGCCTGACAACATGAGTTCAATCCCTATAGTCCATGGTAGTAAGAAATAACTGACTCCAGAATACACATACACTCACACACATCATATATGTGTGTCACATGACAATAAAAAATAAGCCCAGAGAGATGGATCAGTGAGGTAGAGGCAGCTGCCACCAATACTGACAAGATGAGTTTGTTCCCCAGGACCCACTAAGTAGGAGAGAACCAGCTCCGACAGGTGTCCTCTGCCCTCCACACACATGCTGTAATGTGTGTCCCCCACATAAGATAAATGATAATAAATTACATTTTCAACTCTTTAATATTTTGTTCCAAGGCAGGCTATTATGGCAAACTACATGTAATGCCAGCATAAGGAGAGTGAGGCAGGAGGACCCCAAGTTCAAGGCCAACATATACTACATAGTGGAATTTGTCTCAAAAAATAAAATCAAAACAAAATAAAAAGATGGCTACCCCAAAGAACTTAAAAACAGGAAAATCAAATCCAGGACCCATACACTAGGCATCTGAAAACTACAGACATCAACTTCTTATAACATATTGCCAACATCAGACATACAGGTACCTTCAAAAACTGATGAGTTATACCATGTACAGATTTCACGGCAACAAATTATCAATTTACAAAACTCAAAGTCAACACATTGTGCCTCACAGTCATTTAAACTGGCAAGAGTACAAAGGACAGAGAAGTCTAAAGTAACATACTGGAAATATTTGACTTATGTTAAACACCACTGTGGAATTCAAACATGCTCAGCCAAGCCTAACTCCTGGCCAATCAGCTCACTGACTAGCTTACAAATACAGCAGTTCAACATATAGCACTAGCTAAATTTAGTATTTAATTTTTTTAAAGAGTTTTTCGGTGAATTTTTTTAAGTGCAACTTATTTTAAGTAAATTCCTGAACTAAAAAGATCTTGCACCACCACAACAAAACAATACCATAAATGGCCCTGTGCTATAAAAGGCACTGGTTGTACTGAATGAAATTCTGTCTCTAACAAGAACCTTGTAGAGATGAACCACGAAGGCTAAGCCACCACGTCCACCAGTCCAGTAAGGGCCACGAAGCAGCGTGTCAGAAAGAAATTGTTTTTCTGCTCCTTTTGATGGGCTGTGCTTTCAAGTCAGGAAATTAGAACCAGGTGTGCCAGAGGGCACACACAGCCTCGCTCCACACTGAAGAACACACGTTTTCAATTTTCAAACATGAAAGGGACTCCTGTTGAATGAAAGAAGAAATGAAAACCCAGTTCTGTTTCTGCTAACCATATGAAGGGAGCTTAGAAGGTCTTTGACAAGTTGCTTGACTTAGTCCCTCTCCAACTGACAGCAGGTAGTACTTGACAATAGGAAGGAAGAAGCATTCTTTCAAGTGAGGATAATCAAAGGGGGAAATACATTAAGGATCACAGCCCCGGCATTCTAACCCATCACTTGATCTATTTCATTCCTCTGCTTTTACCATTTCTTCACCTCATGTTTTAAAATTAGATGTCTGTTCGTTCACAAAATAACAACAAAGCAAAACAACAAAGCAATGCAAACTAAGTATCTAGCTAGGAGGAAACAGGAGAAATTATAAACATCAAAAGAGCATCTTGGAGCCCACTTGATCCACTGTAATCCAGGTCTACAATCTCAAAAACGACTTCCTCATGAAGTCCTGAGTTCTTCTGGAGCTCAAGGGAACACTGCAAAAGTGTAGATGCAATGTGCAGCTCTGACCTACGAGGCAGTGGTCTAGACGGGAGTAGGGAAGGAACAGAACACACTAATGGCTGCAGGAACAGGTACAATCCAAACTGCCAGGTACACTAAAAATGTCTCCAAGTACTGTAGTGTACATTCCCAGATAAACGAATCCAGCAGAGTCTCATTATTTTGGCATATTTCCAGACTGACAAGAAACTTCCTTTCATTACCAAGTAATGCAAGAGCTTTTATCCCGTGAAAGACACTGCTTCTCTATCTCACACAGACCAGAGCACGAGCTAAGTACCTCTAAAACAACTATTGCCTAATTACATGAGAGAAATTACAAGCTTCCTGCCAAAGAATAAGATACCTGAGCTCATACACACACAAATTAGGTTTATGTTAAAAATTTTCTTTGGAGGAATATTTTAAATGTTCACTACCTAATAACAAATAACAAAGTACACTTTACACTAAACAATACTATCCCCTTTATTGCTTGCCAAAAATTATCCACCAAAAAACTCTATCACAAGATGGTAAAGTTATCCATTTTATTTTTCAAATTATTTCTTATGAGCATGCGTTATTTCACAATTAGAAAAATATCAATTTATTTAATAACTTTGTAATACATACAACAAAAGTTATCATGCCATGTTTGCTTGATATCCCTGGGAAACCTGCTCTTTTCTGGAGGGAAATAGAGGAGAGGGGAGGCAGAGGAGAGGTTGGTGTAATCTGGGAGCAGATGTAATATATGAGAGAATACATAGTAATAATAATAATTAATAATAATAAAGCTGTCACTTTTAGCCAGTATCTTAGAAAATAATGCAGTAGAATCCAGAATTCTACTTTATCTCAATCTATCAGTGACTTATTTAAACAGCAGAAACATGTTAAGAGTTCATCAGATACAAAGTGACCCAGTTAGAATAACAAGAGTCTAAGAATAGAATTCTTAAGCCATATCATTGTTTTGGTGTCTGGAAGTGTGCTGAGGCTTTAAACACTCTGTGATATATCTGTGAATGAGAGGATTCCTCCAGCTCAATAACCAAAACTGTCCAAATGTTTGGTTTTGTTTTTTGTTTGTTTTTTGTTTTGTTGTTGTTGTTTTTCAAGCAGGGTTCCTCTCTGTAAGAGCCCTGGCTGTCCGGGAACTCCCAGGCTGGCCTTAAACTCACAGACATCCACCTGCCTCTGTCTCCTGAGTGCTAGGATTAAAGGCATGCACCACCACACATCTCAAATCAAGGGTTTTAAAACAGTGACATTTACAATCATTAAGGCTCTAGCTACACCTCCATCTAGAAGTCATAATTCATAAAATATTTTCATGTGGCATTAATCCCACATTCTACATCATTCCTCAAAGTATTTCAGCTTAAATGATTGCTCTTTATATTGAGCAATGTAAAAATCTTACTGAGTATGACAATCTTATGAAATTGCTCCCTTAGAACATGACACTTCTGAGAATCCAGAGTCAGCCATGCAATGAGAAACAGTACTGGCTAATCAAGAAGGTTAAAGACCAGTGTGGACCCAGCAGCAGGATCAACAGCTATGCATGTAACTTTTTAAGTGTCTGCATCAATGCTCTCCTCTCCCGAAACAACATCAGAGATGAAAAAAAAAAATCTGCCTTCATGCAACTTCCAAAAGTATGGGCATTGCCCTGCCCAAAAGGAACTCTTGCTTCATTGAAAAGAAAATGTACTTCCTCGCAGCTTTCTAGAGATCACAACGTAACACTTCAAATTACTTTCAAAGTGCCTTACCTCACCCATCTTCCTCAGCCACCCCCTACTGTCAACAGAACAAATGACTCCCAATCAATATTTACCTTTGTCTTGGTCCTTACTGGGAGTGGCCTCCATCATTCTGCCTACTGTCTTGATTTGCCATTCATATTCATTCATTCATTCAACAAGCACCAGAAGTTCTATGATGTATACCACCCATATATCTGTGAACAAAGATGTTGGTACCCTAACCTTCATAGTGCGTAGAGAAGCCAGAAGAAAAAAAAAAAAAGACATGATAATTAAGATAATAGAACATTAAATGATTCATACTGAAAAAATAAAATATGAAGTAGAATAGCAAGAATTTCCTAGTTGTATAGTTTAAGTCAAGAGGTCTTAGTGAGAAGGAAAATCATATAAATAAGGAGATGGTGAGAGGCAGGAACTTGAATCCTAAAAGTGGAAAGCAAAAAGACAACTCAAGTGTAGGCCCTCTCAGGATTCCTGGAGGATAGTGACAGTCATGGTACCTGAGACTGAGAGTCAAGGGGAGGAAGGCAAGAGCTCTCTGGGAGAAAACTAGGAAGTTTTCATCTTTTTTTTTTTTTAAGATGAAAAGCAAACAAAAAGTCAAAGGCAGGAGGTAAGAAAAGAAAGAGTAACGGAGAAAGAGGGGTATTAAGTTAGCTTGAAATGACAACTTCAGTGCTGAGAACTGACTAAAGGGAGAAAGAGCAAAACCAAGAGACAAGCTAGAAAGCTTTTCCCATAAACTGGATTAGAAATGATGGCATCTGGGGTCGCCTGGCAGTATTAACGGGCTGGTCAATGGTCACATTTAAATGCATTTACAGAAGAGAACAAAGATGAGATGTAGGCAGCACAGGAAGGGACAAAGGAGCGCATGCCAATTTTGGCCTGAGCCCCTGGGAAGATGAATTTGCAATCTGCTGTATAAGAAAGGTTTCAAGAGAACATGGCGTGAGTTGGGGGCAAAATTGAGAGCCATATGCTAAGTTTGAGATGCCCATTATAAATGTAAGCAGGGATGGTTAACAAGCCTATGGATTATACATGAGTTCTAGGGCGGACCTGACTTTGAGACAGACGTGTACAAGACATCAGGAGATGATGCTTTGCCACCTCCTAAAGGAATGGGTGTCCAAAGAAGGTGAGAAGAAGCTAAAGGCCTAGGCCTTTGATGTTCAGATGCTGAGAAGTGAGAAAGACAGGAGGTATCAATACAGCAAACTGAGAAGCTGCAGTTCATGAGGTAAGAGGGACAACAGCAGGGTGAGCCCCTGAGTACGTGTCAAGCGCAGGAGTTTCAGAAGGAGCAACCCCTTCAAACAGTTGGGTCAATGCAGCTCACAAGATTAATCACCTAGACTGAAGTTGCTAACCATCTTAACAAGAGAAGATAGTGGAGTGGGAGAAAGGAAGGCTTGTGGAAAGTATATTCAAGAGTAAATAGTCCCAGCAACACTTAGGAGGCACAGGTAGGAGGATCTCTGTGGGTTTTGAGTCAAGCCTGGTCTATATAGCAAGCTCTACGACTACACAAAGAGACCATGTCTGAAAATTAAATAAAATAGAGCAACTAAGAGAAACAACTAAAATAATGAACAAGTCTCAACAATTCCTTGACATTTTGCCTTGCAGGACTGCTATGAATGGAAAAGAACTAGAAAGATTAAATCCCAAGTTGACTTGCACAAAACATTTTGATACTTTTGTTGCTAAAAGTGCCTGAGACACACAGAAGAAAAAAGATAAAGAATGATGGCTCCTAGAAAGGGAGATGCAGCATGGTTTCCTGACAGCCTTTCCACATCCCTGGAAGAGCGGCTGTGGCACTGGAAGACACATGCACATCAGTCCACCACTGGTCCTGACGTGGGTCCACTTGTCCAAGCCTGACAATAACACCATGAGTAGTTTTGAGCACAGTCCCACAAACATTCCTTGTGTGAGTAGGGGAGCGGGCAGGGATGGTTGAGAAATCAGGAAAAAGGAGTGAACTCTCCCTCCAAGTGCTAAGGAAGAGACACTAGTCAGTAGCTCAAGTTAAAGCACACCTTGTTTTCAGTGGATGCAGTTTTAAAATCCCATCCACCTTTGTACTCTCGGGTAAATCATAGTCACAACTCTCCCAGCCCTCGGGTTCCTAGGCTGCCATAAAAGCAAAGAACCCAGACAATCAAAAAGCATTGGGCTCTAGAGCAGAAACCAGGCAGCAGTGTTTTCTTCACCCCAAAACTCCTTAGAGACATGAAGAGCTCCTCCAACCTCCCTTCCCACTCTTTCCATTATCCCACTCCCACCTTCAGAAAGCAATCCCAGAAACCTGCCAGCCAACCCTGTCGGAAAAAGCAAGGCACCCAGCAAGCAGTTAGGCTAGTGTCAGATCTTCACGTTTCCTCCTCTCCTCAAATTCAATCTCCAGTCTCCTCCCCGGCTCTGCAGCAGGCTATGGGTTGTGCCCTCTCCTCACTCTCTACCCCTATTCCCAGGGGACTAAGCAGATCCTGGGGGAAGACCCTGCTTCTCTCCTTCCTGTGGTCCTCCTGAACCCTGCCTCCTACCCCATCCCCATTTCTAAGTGTAAGCTGCCAATACCTAGAAGCACATTCTACCCAGAAACCCCAGTGGCCATACCTATCAGAACCCCAAAGCATTCTCTATCAGACAGCACATAGCTACCACTCTCAAAGAACCAGAGAAGGCAAAAAAACAAGAAACAAAACACTTAACTAATAAAAATATCAGCACCTTGAATTACAATCACCCCAAACCCAGATGCCTAGACACCAGCATAGAAACACAATCAATAGCAGTCAGGACAATATGTCTCTACAAGAGCCCAGAAACCTACCACAGAAAGTCCTAAGAAATGGAACATGGCTGAAACAAGACAAAGACCTTAAAATAGTCTTTACAAAAATGATAGAGGTCCTTGTTCTGACTTGAAACAAAACCGGAAACCCTGATTGAAAAATGCCTCCATATGACTGAGCTGTGGGCCAGCCTGTAGAGAATTTTCTTAATTAGCGATTGGATGGGGATGGGGGTGATGGCCTCAGACCATTGTGGGTGATGCCACTCCAGGGCTCATGGTCCTGTGTTCTATAAGAAAGCAAGCTCACCAAGCCATGTGAAGGTAGCCATAAGCAAAACCCCTTCAAAGTCTGCACCGGCTCCTGTCTTCAGATTGCTGCCCTGTTTGAGCCCCTGTCCTGACGATCTTCATGATAAACAGTGCTGTGTGGAAATGTAAGCCAACTAAACCCTATCCTCCCAAAATTGCTTTTTGGTTAGTAGTGTTTCATTGAAGCAATAGGAACTCTAAGACATTCCTTAAAGAGTATGTGAATAAATCCCTTAAATCTACGAAAACACAAAGAGAGGAAGGATGAATAACAAAAAAGAAACAAAGGAAACAACACCTTTTACAATAACCTCAAATAATTAAAATATCTTGAAGTAACTATAATCAAGAAAGTAAAAAACTTCTATGGTAAAAACTTCAAGGCATTAGGAAAGAAACTAAAGAAGGTATCAGAAGATAGAGCTCCCACACTCACAATCAGTAAGATGAATACAGTCTGTTGCAAGAGGTTGCTTGTTAGTTCCTGGCTGCTCAGCCCGAAATAATCACACAGAAACTATTAATTAAATCATTGCTTGGCCCATTAGCTTTAGCTTCTTTTCGGCTAGCTCGTACATATTAATTTAACCCATTTCTATTAATTTGTGTATAGCCACATGGTTGTGGCTTACAGGGTAAAGTTCCAGCGTCTGTCTCTGGCGGGGCTACATGGCTTCTTCTTGACTCGGCCTCCTTCCTCCCGGCATTCAGTTTAGTTTTCCCCGCCTATCTACCCTATCAGGCCAAACCAGTTTCCTTAAACCAATGGTACTCAAAGCATACAGAGGGGAATCCCACATCAACAGTCAAAATGGCCCTCCTACCAAAACACAATCTACAGATTCAATAAAATCATCATCAAAATTCCAAAACAACTTTTTCACAAATCTTAGAAAGTACAATTTTCAGCTTCAAATGAAAACACACACACACACGGCTAAAAAAATCCTAAATAATTGATGGAGATACCACAATACTTGAACTCAAATTGTACTACAGAGCTATAATATTGGCATAAAAAATAGCATTTTGTTCAATGAAATCAAAATGAAGACTGAGCTATAAAGCCACATACTTATGAATACCTGATTTTTTGATAAAGAAGCCAAAAATACACAGTGGACTAAAGACAATATCTTCATAAAATGGTGCTGGTCAAACTGGATGGCTGCATGTCAAAGAGTTCAAATAGATCCATACTTATCACCCTACACACACACACACACACACACACACACACACACACACACACCAACCTCAAATGGATCAGAGATCTCAATATAAAAACAGATACACTGAACCTGACAGAAGAACAAGCTGAGCATAGTCTTGAACTCACTGGCACAGAAAAAATTTCTGAACAGACACTGTTAGCACAGGCACTAAGAAGATCCACAATTAATAAATGGGACCTCATGAAACTGAGAAGCTTCTGTATTACAAAGGACACCATCTTCGACAAAGCAGCAGCCTATAAAATAGGAAAAAATTTTTACCAGCTACATATCTGATAGAGGGCTAATATATACAACGTATATAGAACACACACACACGATATAAAGAAACAAACCCAAATACATGTCAAAAATTGGGTCTTTTTACTTCTGGGTCTTAAGACTCAATTCCATTGATCAATTTGTCTGTTTTTATGCCAATACCATGCAGTTTTTACTACTCTACAGTATAGTTTGAATTCAGGGATGGTGATACCTCCAGAAGTTCTTTTATTGTATGGGATTATTTTAGCTGTCCTGGTTTTTTTTTTGTTTTTCCATTGAAGTTGAGTACTGTTCTTTCAAGGTCTGTAAAGAATTGTGTTGGAATTTTGATAGGGAATGCATTGAATCTATAGATAGCTTTTGGTAAGATGACCATTTTTATTATATTAATCCTGCCTATCCATGACAATGGGAGACCTATCTTCTGTGATCTTCTCCAGTTTCTTTCTTCAGAGACTTTAAGTTCTTGTCATATGGGTCTTTCACTTGCTTGGTTAGAGTTACAAGATATTTTACATTATTGGTGGCTATTGTAAAAGGCATTTTTGCCCTGATTTCTTTCTCAGATAATTTATCCTTTGTGTATATAAGGGCAACTGGTTATTTTGAGTTAATTTTTTTATCCATCCACTTCACTGAAGGTGTTTATCAGGTGTAGGAGTTCCCTGGTAGAATTTTTGGGGTCACTTATGTAATCTTATCATCTACAAATGGTGATAGTCTGGCTTTTTCCTTTCTAATTTGTATCCCCTTGGTCTCATTTGATTGTCTTATTGCTCTAGCTAGAACTTCAAGTACTATATTGAATAGATGTGGAGACAGTGGACAACCTTGTCTTGTTTCTGATTTTAATTGTTTTGAGTTCCTTTCCATTTAATTTGATGTTAAATATAGGCTTCCTGTAAATTACCTTTTTTATGTTTACATATGTCCCTTGTATCCCTGGTCTCTCCAGGGATATTAATTATGAAAGGGTGCCTGATTTTGTCAAAGGCTTTTTTACTGTCTAATAAGATGATCACATGATTTTTTTTTCTTTCAGTTTGTTTATATAGTGAATTACACGGGCAGATTTTCACATGTTGAATCATACATGCATCACTGGAATTAAGCCGACTTGATCAGGGTAGATGATCTTTTGATGTGTTCTGGGATACAGTTCGTACTTTAATAGGTATTTTTGTTTCCATGTTAAAAAGTGAAATGGATCTGTAAGTCTTTGTTGAGTCTTTGTGTGGTTTGCCTCATAAAATGTGATTGGCAATGTTCCTTCTATTTCTATCTTGTAGAATAATTTGGCAAGTATTGACATTAGATCTTCTTTGAACATTTGGTAGAATTCTGCACTAAAATCATTTGGCCCTGGGCTCTTTTTGGTTGGGAGATTCTATTTTTCTTTCAGAAGAGAAACACTCTACTCACAAAACACTTGATAAGTTTTGGGTTGTTTGTTTTAGATTTTGAGACATAGTCTTGCTGTGGGACAATGGTCTGTACCCTGTCACTTGTATTTTAAGTAAATGCTGATTGGCCAAGAGCCAGGCAGGAAGTAGAGGCAGAGCAACGAGAATTTTGGAAAGAGGGAAGTTTCGGTCTGCAGCCATCACCCAGATGCAGAGTAAGTAAGATGTTGACTGTCTCACCGAAAAAAGTGCCAAGCCACGTGGCTAACACAGACAAGAATTATGGGCTAATATAAGTTATAAGAGTTAATAAAAAGCCTGAGATACTAGGACAAACAGTTTATAATTAATGTAGACCTCTGTGTGATTTCTTTGGGACTTAATGACTGCAGGAACTGGGCAGGACAAAAACCTCAGTCAGCTGAGTCTCACTATGTAGCCCAGGCTAGCCTTGAACTTGCCAAGAAGCCCCAGCAGGTCTTAAACATGGATCCACTTGCCTTTGCCTCCAGAGGACCTGAAACCCTGTTTCTGAGTCATTTCCACTGATTAAGAAACCAAGTTGCATATATCAGTGTTATTAAAATTTAACATGATGTATTCTGCACATACAGGAAACAAAGCTTGGTCCTCTCACATAGCAAAAATGTCTTAGGACAAGTACCCTAAGTCAATGTTTCTTCATGCAGTACATACTCCCCAATGTCTGCTTGGTGAAGCACCACAACTGCCATAAAGTCAACTTTATTGCAATCTTAAGTAGATAGAAATCCAAAGGATGTCTGCCATGGAGTGAACAACTGCTCCCTGGTACTGAGAGTGTCTTCAGTGATTTGACCCAGACCAGACTTCAACACATGGTTCCCACACATAAAGGGCTGTTTTACCCCAAGATTTGTCCACACTTTGCACTTGGCAAGGTATCTGAGAGCTCTAACATGCAACCAGAATTTGTGGGTCTTGGTAAACTTTCCAAAACACATCGCCAATGACACTTAGCTTATCTGCAGAGATGTTGGCAGCCAATTCAGGATCATCTCACTCAAATAGTACACTGGGTCATTGTGCAGCTAGAAGTAGTAGGTGCCATTGGGCCTGTCTGCCAGGAGCTATAGATTCTCCCTGATATATTTTGAAATTTCTCAAACATTACTCAGGTTTCTTCTTCAGTCAAGGGTGGCATTATCGAGCTAGCTTAGCTCCCAGATTCCTAATGATTTGTTGGGATACTTTTAATGAATGCTTCTATTTCCTTGGGGGTTATAGGCTTATTTAGACTGTTTATCTGAGCTTTATTTAACTTTGGTAAGTGGAATCTGTTGAGAAAATAGTCCATTTCTTTTAGATTTCCCAATTTGGGGGAGTAGACGTTTTTGATGCATGACCTAATGATTCTTTGAATTTCCTCAGATTCTGTTGGTATATCCATTTTTCCCTTTCTGAGTTTGTTAATTCTGTCTTCCCCTCACTTAGTTTAGATAAGGGTTTGTCTACCTTGCTGATTTCTCAAAAAAAAAAAAAATCTGTTTCAATGATTAGTTGTATTATTCTCTTTATTTCTACTTATTTTTTTTTTACTTCAGACCTCAGTTCAATTATTTCCTGCCATCTACTCCTCTTGGGTGTGTTTGCTTCCTTTTGTTCCAGAGCTTTCAGGTATGCTGATGGGTCACTAGTACGATAACTCTAATTGCTTTATGAAAGCACACAGTGCTATGAATGTTCCTCTTAGCATCACTTTGACTATGTTCCACAAGTTTGGATATGTTGTACATTCATTTTGATTGAATTCTAGGAAGTCTTTAATTTCTTTCTATATTTCTTCCTTGATCCAGTGGCAATCTCAGTAATACGAATGAGAAATGTTCAGTTTCTATGCATTTATAGGCTTTCCTTTGTTTCTGTTGTTGTTGAAATACAGCTTCAATGCATGGTGGTCTGATAAGACACAGGGGGTTATTCCGATTTTCTTGTATCTGTTGAAATTTGCTTTGTGCCTGAGCATATGGTCAATTTTAGAGAAGGTTCTATGAAGTGTTGAAAAGAAGGTATATTTCTTTTGTGTTTGGGTGGAATGTTCTGTAGATATGTGTTAGCCCCATTTACATCATAATGGCTGTTAGTACTATTATTTCTCTGTTTAGTTTCTATCTGGTCAACCTGTTCAATGGTAAAAGTGGCATTTGATATGTGATTTAAGCTTTTAGTAATTGTTTCTTAACAAACATGGGTGCCCTTGCATGTGGGGTATTGATGTTCAGAACTAGGATGTCATCCTGGTACATTTTTCCCTTTGATGAGTATGAGATGTCCCTCTCTATATCTTTTTATTAATTTTGGTTTGCTAGGTACTAGAATAGCTACATCAGTTTGCTTCTTTAGTATGTTTGCTTGGAAAATCTTTTCCCAGCCCATTACTCAGAGGTAATGTCTATCAATGGTATTGAGGTTTGTTTCTTCTATGTAGCAGAAAGATGGATATCTTTTGAACCCATTCTGTTAATGGGTGTCTTTTTATTGGTATGTTGGATTCATTGACATTGAGAGATATTAATGACCAATGATTGCTAATTCCTGTTATTTTGTTGTTGTTGGTAGAAGTGTGTATGGTGTGTGTGTGTGTGTGTGTGTGTGTGTGTGTGTGTGTGTGTGTGTGTGTATTTCCTATCTTTGGATTTTGCTGGCTTGATATTATATTTTGCCTGCATTTTCCTGGGGACAGTTAACTTCCTTGGGTTGGGGTTTTCTTTATAGTACCTTTTATAGAAACAGATTTGCGGACAGATACTGTCTAAATTTGATTTAAGTACCTTAGTTCTTCATCTACAGTGACTAAAATTTTTGCAGGGTATAGTAGTCTGGACTGGCATCTGTGGTTTATTAGTGTCTGCAAGCCATTTGTCCAGGATCTTCTGGCTTCTAGAGTCTCTGCTAAGAAGCTAGGTATGATTTCTATAGAGTTGCTGTGGAATAATCCCTTTGTCCACAGTGAAGAGGTGCTGCTCTCATTATTAATAAAAGCTGATTGGCTGATAGCTAGTCAGGATTTTCAGGGCAGAGCAAATGCTAGGGTGAAGACGGGGAGAGTCAAAGGAGTCACCAGGCAGACACAGACAGGTACCAGGAGATGCAGAAGGAAAGGTAAAGAAAGCTATGAGTCACATGGCAATACATAGATTAATAGAAATGGGTTAAGTTCTAAGAACTAGTCAGTAAAAAGTCTGAGTTATCATCTGAGAATTTATAATTTATATTAAGTCTCCATGTCAGTTATTTGGGAACTGGCAAGTGGTAAAGAAAAAAAAAATCTGCCTTCAACAGCTCTGCTTTATATGTTATTTGGCATTTTTCCCTTACAGCTTTTAATATTCTTTGTTAGTATTTTGATTATTATGTGGCATGGGAACTTTCTCTTCTGATCAATGTATTTGGTAGTCTGTAAGCTTCTTGTACCTTTATTGCCATGTCCTTCTTTAGATTAAGAAATTTTCTTAAACATATTTTCTGGGTTTTTGAGTTGGGAGTTTCCTTCTTCTATTCCTATTATTCTTAGGTTTGGTTTTTTTTCATAGTGTCCCAAATTTCCTGATGTTTTGTGTTAGGAGGTTTTTAGATTTAATGCTTTCTTTCACTAATGAATCTATTTCTTCTACCATATCTTCAATGCCTAAGAGTCTCTCTTCCATCTCTTGTATTCTGTTGGTGATGCTTGTTCTGTAATTAATTTTCACATACCCGGATTTTCAATTTCCATAATTCCCTCAGTTTGTGTGGTTTCTCCTCACCCCTCCACCCCCTGCCTTTAGTTTTTCAAGACAGGGTTTCTCTGAAGCTTTGGAACTAGCTCCTGTAGACCAGGCTGGCCTTGAACTCAAGGAGATTTACCTGCCTCTGCCTCCTGAGTGCTGGGATTAAAGGCACGTGCCACCACTGCCCAGCTAGTTCGCTTTTCTTTATTGCTTCTGTTTCGGTTTTCCTGTCCTGAATAGTTTCCTTGACCTATTTGTTCTTTCTTGGCATTTTTTTTAAGGGATTCACTGATTCCTTCTAATTTATTGATTCTTTTTTCCTTGATTTCTTTGAGAACCTTTTTCATTTCCTCTTTGAGAACCTCTATGATCTTCATAAAGTTGTTTTTAAGGTCTTTTTCTGGTGCTTCAGCTGTGTTGGAATATTCAGGCCTGCCTGCTGTTGATTGTCTTTTCATACTGGCATTTAGGCACATGGGTTTGGGGTGATTTAGGTCTAGTCCTTATTTCTGGGTTTGTTTTTCGCTGGATGGGTGTTTTGTTCATTGGCTTCTGTTCCCACTTCAGTTTTCTAGTCCTTGTGGCCTGGATTTCTGGAAGCTGTCATGTCTTCTGATCTAGGAGGGAAAGGAGTCTCTATCCAAGTTGAGAGTGGGCATTCTGGAAGTGAGCTTGGACTTTGGTGCAGCAGAGGATCTGTTTTCCTGATTGGTATGGTCTGCACATGAGCAACTAAAGTCTGTTTTGATTGCTAGGGTCTGCACCCGAGTGGCAGAAGTCAATGGGGGTTGGGGTAAGGACCAGGCAAGAGTTCAGAAATGAGCTGGGATGGTGGGTTATGGGATGGATCTTTGAGAACTAGGAAGTGGGGCCTTCAACTGGCAGGTGGGTCACTTACCTGTCTTATTTTTTTAATATCTTTTTACCCTACAGGTTCTTTGTGTCTATATTATGGCTTCCAGTTTGGTGTTTTTATTGGGCTTCCTGAATATGTCAATGAGCCAGTCTCTGAATCTGTATCTGATTCCTACGCTCATTTCTTTTGTTTGCTTATTTTGTTTTGTTCTATTCTGATAATATAAAGTCTTAATAGACAGGTAGGTAGATAGATAAATGGATGGACAGACAAAAAGATATTATCCCTTAGAAGCCTGTTTATGTTATAATGAGATAAGAAATAGGAAGGGGGTGGATCTGCATAGAAGGGAAGGTGGGGAGGAATTGGGAGTAGGGGGAAGGGAGACCATAATCAGAATATATCATATAACAGAAAAATCCATTTTCAATAAGAGGGAAATAAAGAAGAGGAGGAATAATGAAGGAAGGAGGAAGAGAAAGAGGAAGAGAAAAGGGCAAGAGAACGGACAAATAAAGGAAGACAACCCATAAGGTCAACCAGGGCACAACCGCGATCTCCAGCTTTTTCTTCCTCTGATCTTCTAATCCTTCACGTGTTCTTCCTTTCTATGGCCAGAGGCCAGCAAAGAAGTATCCTATAGTATATATCTCACCTGCTACTAAAAAATTATGTGCAAAGCCATATTTGGCAAATAATTAAACCATATTTTAAAATGCTATTTATGAAAATTCCATGATGAACAACCTTTAGAAAAAGTAAGCATCCTTCTAAAAGAGGTTGGAGCCATATGCTCATTTCTTTCTTTACTGTTAGCTTCTCACCATGTATATAGCTCCAGGCAGGCACTCAAGAGATGCCAATATACCCTCAGCCCTCCTTTTCTCATAAGCCTGCCCTGCTACTTCAAAGTTACAAGTTGCTTATTTTCATTTTAAAAATTAACAATAAAAACTTTTAATAATTCACCAATTCTAAAATATGCCTTTTACATATTTAAAAAATTCTGATTAGACACAAGAGCTCACATCTGTGATCTTTAGATCAACATTTAAAACCAGCTTTGGCCACCCAATACTTGGTGTCAAAAGAAGGGGAGCAGGAGAAATGTGAGGAGGGTTTGAGAATCAGACAGTAGCTACCCTCTCACACCGCCCTATAACCTTTGGTACTGAGAGAGCTGTCACTGGTTCTCAATGCAAGCTGTTCTCATTTGATGTCTGTATGTTATGCACCACATGAAAACTAGGTGTGCTCATTTTGCTTGCTGTTTACATTATGTTCAAAGGATTAAGATATAGGAATGAAATTTAAAATGATTATAAATGTTAGGCACAACATAGCAAGTGGGTTTATTACCAAGGAAGCAAACATGTATGACTGAAATAACATCCCCAGTTCCTTACTTTCTCATAAAGTAACAGTCATGTGTTAAATTAAGTGAAAATGCTTTGTCATTCTTCTATTGGCAATATTTTTGTTTCCATTAATAGTATCAAATATTGTGTATTTTATAAAAGATGTGACAGATAGTCGTTGGAACATAAATAGTGAAAGATGAGACCTCCCTATGTCAACTGACTACGCACTTACAGCAATGGCAGTTATTCCTGCTGGGTTATCTACAACTACCAAGTTTGGACATAAGCAAGGTGACTGCTCTGCTCCTTCCCTAGTGCTGCAAGGTCCATAGTTCCAGAACATGTGTCAGAGTTTGCAAGAGCAGTTCCTCACACACACACACACCCCTACTCATTCCGCCCCACCCAATGATGGGAACAAGAAGATGAAGTTTATCCCTCAGGCTAATGACCAAACTGCCTACCTGGCCTTGGGGGAGCCATATCCTAACCTGTCTTTTCAAGTATCACCTTCCATGTTATATACACCAAAACATGGCCAGGTCTCTGAATTTTCTACAACAGCCCAAGGCACAAGTCCTTTTTATTCTGAACAAACAATTGCAAAATTCCATGTTCCACCTTTCCTATGACTTAGACACCCCAACTCTACCATGTGTTTCCACCACCAACCTCACTACAACAGTCCCACGAAAAACAAGAAGGAAGTAAACCCAATCCTACAGAAATCTACTGCATCATCCTCCAGCTCTGGCATTTGATCCTTTAACTATGCAACATGACATGCCTCATATCCACATTCAAATGCAATTCTGGGTACCATGAACAAGAAAGAACTGGTACAGGAGAGGAAATGTGATGTGGGACGGTCATAAGTCAATCTGCTGATTTCATTGGTTAATAAAGAAACTGATTTGGCCCATTTGATAGGCCAGCCCTTAGGTGGGTGGAGTAGAGAGAACAAAATGCTGGGAAGAAGGGAAGTGAGCCAGACGCCATACCTCTCCTCACTGGTCAGATGCAATGAAGCAAGCCGCCAGGTCAGACCTGCTGAATCTTTCTAGGTAAGACACCACCTCGTAGTGCTACACAGATTACTAAATATGGGTTAAGCAAGATATGAGAGTTAGCCAAGAAGAGGCTAGATATAATGGGACAGGCAGTGTTTATATGAATACAGTTTGTGTGTTGTTATTTCGGGGCATAAGCTAGCCAGGCGGCCGGGAGCCGGGCGGCAGAAACGCAGCCTGCTGCTCCTTCTATAGAAATGAGAGCTTGTAAAGACCTTAACAGTGCAATTCTAGCTTTACTTGCCATTGCATTCTACTTAAAAAGATCAAATTAATAAAGTATTTTGTTATTCTAATTTTCAAACCACCAGTTTTTAAAAACTGGTTTTGTTGAATAGGCAATCCCAAAGGGACTGAATCTCTTTCACAAAGTGACAGACTTAAGCAGACTCTCAAGGGATAACACTAAACAATTAACTAACTCAATAAAGACATTTGCTAAAACCAAAGCATACACAATACATGATATTGACAGTTATGTAGGAAAATACAAATGAAGCAATTTTTCATACTTTGATTTGTTCACATAATTTACTAAAGACACAGGACTACACACATTAGCTATTTTTGACATTGTATGGCAAAACTCTTACATGTCATCATAATTAAAAATGAATGCATTACTATCTTTGTTCATCCATTCAAAATAAAATACAAAAAGCAGTTTTTACAATTATATTGGGATGCTTTTGATTCATTATTGATTTGTATATCAAAATAGTCTCATGATTCACAATCATATTTTTCTTCGGATACAAAGAAAGGAGATAGGACAGATGGAGGCCACACATGGCAGGTGAGAACACAAAAGTCTGAAAAACCTAGACAGATCAGTAAAAATGATAAGACGCCACAAATATTAGAATAGTGCCAATATTTATTATCTAAAAGAAGAGGGTAGTGAAGGCAAGAAAACAGCTAAGAGGGTCAGTGAGATGACTCAGCAGGCAAAGACACTGTGGCTGAGCCTGCAAAACTGAGTGTGATCCCTGGGACCCTATATTGGCATAAGAAAACTGACTTCTATAGGTTGCCCTGTGATCTCCACGCATGTACTGTGGCACATAGATATAGTCCCCATCCACACAATAATATTAATATAATTCTGAAACATTTTAAAGAAAAAACCATTGGAGAAAGGTAGTCATGGGAAAAATTACACACATAAAACTCACAGAGGACTACTAAACAGGAAATAGAAAGAATGTATGTCAACTTTCAGAGAAAGCCCAGAGCTGGCACAGGTGTAGAAGTTAATTGGCAAAGAGAAAACAGTTGAAATCAAGAAGATAGCAAAAACAGGAAATCAGCAAGAGAAAGCATACAGAGAAATGATGAGAACCCAACCCCATAACTATTTTCAAAAGGAAGAAAATCCTATGAAAATAACTGAGATGAAGCACGTCAGAGAAGAGGAAAAAAAAAAAAAAAAAAAAA
>NW_004949101.1:8387056-8399020 GCF_000317375.1 Microtus ochrogaster | reverse complement strand
GAGACCAGCCTGGTCTACAGAGCTAGTTCCAGGACTTGCTCCAAAGCCACGGAGAAACCCTGTCTCGAAAAATAAAAAAAAAAAAAAAAAAAAAAGAACTGAGATTGTTAACTGTGCTGTAACCATGAAAGACAAAAACAAAACACAACAACAAAAACAAACAAACCAGAAGATGATGACAAGCAGCAGAAAGACGGTGGAGCACCTGACCAGGCAACTGAGCATCCAGCAGAAACAGACTGGGAAAGTGGGGCAAACCGCAACAGTCAGCGGGGAGGGCTGCGGAATTTTCCTTTACACTGTGTGAAGATGTGTCTGTCACTGTGACTGGTCTAATCATGAGATGAATGGTCAATAGCTAGGCAGGAAGAGGTTGGGTGGGACTTCTGAGGACGGAGAGGACTAGAAGAGGAAGAAAGGCAGTTGCTAGCCAGGCAAAGAGGAAGCAGGATGTGGAGTTCAGAGCCAAGACAACCAACCCACATTAAAAAAAAAAATGGTTAAAAGATATAGGTTAATTTAAGTTATAAAAACTATTTAGGAACAAGCCTAAGCTAAGGCCAAGTTTTCACAATTGATAATAAGTCTCCGTGTCATTTTTATGTGAGCTAGACTTAAAGACAAATCGGTCCACATGACAGGTGTCAGCTGGAGGTCTCAGGCAGAGCACCTCCTGGGTCTTCAACAGCACAGGCTAAGCTGTAGTCAATCTTTTATTTTGAGAAAGTACTTGTTCAAGGACACGGGCTTTTATTTTTACTCTAACAATTTACTGTTTGTCTTCTCAGTATCTTACTTTTGGGCTGTTTTACCATTCTCCACTCCCATTCTCACGGGTCTAGGAGACCAGCCCATTCCAGGTCAAGGGATCTTGGAGGACACTCTAAGGTAAACACACTTGCATCTGAAGTGGGGAAAAGCTCAGCCCACCCGACAGAAACAGCGTGTCAGTGAGTTCAAACAGCATGTAACAATTAACTAGTGCACTGTGCACTACAGTGGATACAGGATGAGTAAGCAGGAAGCACAGGAAAGCTACTGTACTAGACAACAAAAACCAATGTGGTCAGAAACCGAAGAGGTGAAGAAAGAAAAGAAAAACATCTGTGCTGCACAGATGTGTAAATCCTGGAACTGTTTGGAAATGAACAGAACTGTAGCTCGAGGGAAGGGGTGAACCAGCATTGACCTTGTCCACCAGTAGCATCACCACATAAAAAAACAGGCTTCAAATATATGTGGTATCAGTATTATAAAACTCTAGAAACAGATTGTTGTTCCACCCGTTAAATTTCTCCCACCCCTACATCACAGAGACACACACACACATACATGTGCATGCTTGAGCGCATGCTTTTACGCAAACCACATCACACATGCTCGTTCTATTTCAATCACTACTAAATCATACACTTTCTTATTATACACACAAAAAAGGTTCTGTATTTTATTAAAAGGATAGTTTGAGGAAATATTGTAGGCTATACATTCTGAAGCACATTCTGTGAGTTTCACGTCAACATTTTACTCAAGAGACTACATAATTTTTGAAATGCCTCACTGTTTTGACATCACTCGAGATGTAACTGTAACTATCATGGGTCACTAGATAATAAAATAGAACTAAATTATAGCCAATATCAGAGTTTTACAGTTAACATTTGTAGAGCACGTATAATAGAAAACTAAATAATCTTTAAAACCTCCCAAATATTAATGATGTTTTTCATGCATCAACACTCTTATAAATGTTTCCCCCAAATACTGATTTTAATTATTAAATGACTGACAGGATTGTAGCTATGAAAAATGGCCATGAAAGCAGCAAATACCTGAGGTACTCACAGCTGTGGAGTAGGGGTTATGAGCTCCAGTATTTTCAGCCCAGCAGCCACATCCATAAAGAGCAGCCTAGGAAGACAGAAAATAGACTCATACAATACTTACTGAATATTATACATAATTTTCAGTTTTCAATATGAAAGTAATATCCATCAAATAAAACTCAGTTTATTAAAAGTAAACAAAATAGACAACAAAGCAAATTAAGTATGAAGTGTCATAATGAAATCTATTACTCTTTATGCTAATTAAAAATGAAAATAAGAGACTCCCCACCTCAACAAAACAGGGTAGACTGAAAACAAGGGGGATGACTGAAGAACCACACCAGGAGTTGTTTTCTTGTGCACACAAATGCACACACAAATAAAAGACTAAAAAATAGTTCACAACAGCATAAATTTATAAGAGTTTGCATAAGAGCTATGCACACAATGGTTTTCAAACTCTCCAGGCTGCATCTATTTCTAGATATGCAATGCATTACTGCTCCCCATACTCTCACTCTGCTATGACAAGGACACCAGAACTTACTCTTCCTACCTAACTATATCTTTGACTAGCTTTTCCCTGTCCCCTTCATTATGCTTTCCCCAGTAGCTAGTAACATTAATAAATCAGCATATACATAAATCAATATTTTGTCTAAAAATGTGTAGATATTATATGTCATTCAAAAAGATCAGTAGGGCCTGAGACGTGGCTCAATGCGTAAAGCAGTTGCCACATAACCAGAAGGACCAGAATATGGATCCCCAAACCTACACAGAAAGTCAGCCAGGAATGGCAGTCACCTGTAATACCAGAATCAAAGGCAGAAAAATAGGATCCCTGGGGCAAGCTGGACCAGTCAGAATAAGGAAGCTCCAAGTTCAGGGAGAGATCATGCCTCAGTAAATAAAGTGGAGAACAATCAAAGAAAACATTCAACATCAATTTCAGTCTAGACACACCCGTGCATGCTTACACATATACCCACACACGTAACACACATACAAATGCAGAATACTAGCAAATGTTCTCTACTACTCTAACAAGTAGAGAACAGCAAGAGAAGTTGTCTTATTGCCATCAGTAATGCTTCCTAGTCCTAAAACCCTTTCCTTTTAGTTTGCTGGCCAGTCGCTCTGTTGGCTCCTGTAACCAGTATGGTGCCTTAAAATAAGGATTGTGGACTCAGTCCTAGATCGGATAGCTCCATCACATCCCTCCCCAGAAGCTCAGGGAACCCTGCAGAAGAGGAGGGGATATCATATCCCCGCTATAAACTTTAATGGTTACACACTAAAAGAAGTAAACTCTAGTTCAAATTAAATTTTACAATTTGCATTCCTATTAAATATCTGCATTCCTATTAAATAGCTACAGCAGGTATGCCAGTTTTCAAAAATCATTCATTTGAGCATTTACAATACATTGAAATGCATCTCATTTCTGTGAGTTTTGACCTAGCCTTTGAAAGGACACGCTTTTGTGCTTCACAGTGTTCTTTACCTCTCATTTGATTCTCCCTATCTCCAGGTTCATGATGACTGCTGACCCAGCAGTTTCATACAAGTAAGCAATGCTGTTTTCCTCTAAGCGCACTGGCTCCTCTCCTCCACATGTTCTGATGACTTCTTAGCTCTCACAATAGCATATTTTTAAACAAGCCAAGGAGAGCAAATCAAATGTATAAATTTCACAGAAGTCCCATTTGTGGTGGAAAATGTCTTCAAGACTTGTAGATGCAGCACCCTGTTAACAGCACCCACCACCCCGACTGCTGCTATTATTTTACTACCCCAAACAAACAAATATCGAGAAAGTCAGAGGTTTACAAAGTAATCTTCTCTACTAAGATATCCAAACCTGACTTAGAGAGTTTGATTTTCTTACTCCAAACTTGACAAATATGCAGTTCCTAAATTTGGAAAAACATGAGTGAACAAAGGCTTCTAGAATGTGAGCAAAGCACTATACAGAGAGTAAGTAATCACTTGCCATAAATTTTCTACATGTAAAAAGTAACACAAAAAACAGTTTCTATTACCATTCACACCCTACTGGTACAGGACTATAGTGTAGAAACCTGTCCATATCAAGGGCTGATTGGGGAATATCACGAGGAGCCTTCCATAAATCAGTCTGCTCCAAGCAATCACTAACAACCATGTCCAAACCAACAGAGACATTGACTGTCCTTCAAATGTTAGGGGCATACAACACACCACCATCCATCGTTATTTATGCCCTGGCAATGCTTAAGCATACATGGGAAGCCCGTTTACGGCAGTTCTCCAGTTGTTCCTATCCTGGGCAGTCCTAGATGCTTGTGTTATTGTCATACCCAAAGTTCTACAGTATTCCTTTATGCTGTCTATCCAGCATTTTCTGGGCCTTCCTCATCTTATCCCGTGCACTCCTCCAAGCAGTGCTATCTTCAGATATCTGCCGTCATTCATTCTCATAACATGGTCCAAGTATCTCAAGCGTCACAGCCATATCCTGTATTTACTTCCTTCTGTAGATGTAGATATTTTTTAATGTGGTTAAATGATGACTCCTGGACCCTGCAGTTTCACATAAGTTAGCAATGCTGTTTTCCTCTAAGCACTGCCTATCTCTTCATGTGAAGCCTAGAATCCTCCTGAGACATGCCATCTCAAACTCATTCAGCTGCTGTTCTGAGGAGTGTTTCATTGTCTAGGTTTCGGGATTGTAAAGAAGGCAGGCAGCTCAAGACAAGTGTCTCATGTACTTGTAATTTTGTTGTTGTCCTTATGTCTCTTGCTGATCAAACCTTCCCTAGTGTCTGGAATGCAACCCTCATTATCCCTATCTGCCTCTTGATGTCTGAAATAGTTCCCTCCTTTGAACTGAGGTTTCTTCCCAGATAAACAAAGTTGTCTGTTTGCTTGAGGTTTGATGTGGGAGTCCTCTCTGTATACTGCGAATACCACTGGTTAATGAATAAAGAAACAGCTTTGGACCTATAGCAAGGCAGAATTTAGCTAGGCAGGGAAAACTAAACTAAATGCTGGGGGAAAGAAGACGGAGTCAGAGAAGCCATGTATCCCCACCAGAGACAGATGCCAGAACTTTACCCAGTAAGTCACAGCCTCGTGGTGATGCACAGATCAATAGAAATGGGTTAAATTAATATGTAAGAGTTAGCCAATAAGAAGCTAGAGCTAATGGGCCAAACAGTAATCTAATTACAGTTTCTGTGTGGTTATTTCGGGGTGGCCAGGAGGAACAAGCAGCCCTACTACAACAGAGGCTCTGAGTCTTTATTACAATGTTAGAATCCTGTGCACCCTTCCTGTGTGTTGCATCTCAGTCTCTCGATGTTGACTTTCACACCAAGGTTTTCCCTGACTTCCACCACTCTACTTACCATGGCCTGCGGATCACGTGGACTTTCAGCAAGTAGTGCTGTATTATTGCCAAAATGCAAATTACTGATTCACACTCCACCTATCTGCACACCTATCTCCTCATCCACCAGGGCTGTTACTATTATTAATTCCAGGAACATATTAAAGAGCAGTGGTGAAAGGCCGCATCACTGCAACACCCCTATGACTGTCTTAAACTGATCACTTAGTTCTCCACAGACTTTGACTGATGCAAAGGTATATTTTTAGGCATTTTCTAGTATTGTGATTTTCTCTGGGTACCTGTAGAACCTCATCGTTTCCCAAAGTTTTCCATTACTTCAGGAAGGCATCTGATAGCATTTGGAGGAAAGGAATTTGGCACACACAACACCATGACCTTCATTTCACATATGAGACAAGATCTAAATACTGAGTTTTAAATAAAATCCTCATAACCTCTTTAAAAAGTTACAGGAGAGTGTCTTGATTCATAAATATTTACTAAGATCGTAAGAAATGTGCAAAGTCAGGTCATAATGCCCACCACCCATGGTATATCAAATTTACTCTTAGATTTCATTTTCAATACAGAATTAAAGACTGGAGGTGGAGAAGGAAGGCTGGATAAAAGCTCTGCAAGAGAACTCAGGCTAAGAAAGCTTCACGTAAATTAGAATTTCTTCATCTGCTAAATACTTGTCTGTGATACAGGGTGACCAAAAATCCTAGCTACCCTGTAAAATGTCTAAAGTCAGAGAAGACACAGAGAATGCCAAAAAGTCACTGGGACTTGAATGGAGTAAAACGCGTTACTCTAAAACCATGTTCTCACTTCAAAAGCAACGGGCAATACAGTCAGGGAGTGCTTGCTCCTACAGTCATATTCACTAAGGAAGATGTAAATCAATACACGATTATTAAATGTCTACTACAAACAAAGGCCAGTGCCACCCAGGGTGCTGAGAGCAGGGAGGTCATGGTCACTGGTCATAAAGGTCAACAAGAGCCCTGTCACCATGAGATGGCTCTTTAAAAAAATAAGACTTAAAGGATTTTTGGTTTTGATCTATAAAAATTAAATGTTCAAGAACAAGGATTTTTATTTTTCCTAAGGAAAAAACATCCCTAGTACTTGAATGTTTGTACTTAGACAAGATTTCACTTTGAAAAGCAGAATTATTAACCCACAGATCCTTACCTGCCCAACTCTCCCTGGATGTTTCAAGGCCAAGCCTCCACTGGAGACAGCAGCAGCAACATTCCCTTCATGATCGACCACCACAGCACCCACTGTGTCCAAGGTGCCCGAGTCATTTTCCTGTGGAACAAAAGAGACATGAGTGTCCACTGGCACAAGACACCTAGACATGACTGCACATCGGGCACAGTGCACAGCAGGCCTGGTGTGAGGGATCAAGAACTACACAGGGAGCACAGTATTTAACAGGCCTAGTGAAATCATAACATGAAAAAAAATCTGAATTATTCCTTAAGTGTAACAGTTATAATCCATTTCTTTATTATTTCATTACTTTTCCCTTAATCTCAGAAATTAAATAAGTGACTGAGAATGTGGGTGAAAAGACCTATGATCTAAAGGAACAATAAATGCTATCGCTCATGTTTTAAAGTATATTATGCACAGACTTCCAGGAGTGGATAATGCATTCAGAAAGGGAAGAAAATGGCATTCGCCATCTTGGAGTTCAAGACACGATCATTTTCCCATCGATCCCTTGCTTAAGAGAAATCTTACCACATAGTCCCTTTTCTGCTATTATTAATAAACTTGGCAACTGGTGACAGAAAACTGTGTGTTATTGGAAGGCATCTTTGTGTCCTGAGCCTTCTCACTGTCCCACATTTAAGACATCTAAAATGTATTAACAGCAGCTGTCTCCTATCACCAAGGTTTCCTGGTCATCCATGACAAAGAACAAACTACTAGATAAGAACAGAATTAGAGGAGGCATGGAGAAAATTTCCTTACTATATATTAAAAGGGGGAGGTTATTGTACACTGTTAGGCCAAGAACAGTCATAGTAAGTATTCTTAGCCTAGGGTAAGGCTATCAAACTGTATGCCAAAGCTCCGGCATAAATGAAAGAACCATGAACAACCCAGGTTCACAAGAGAAGTGAGCTACCCAGACTTGATACTCAGACTATTGGCAAAGCTTCATTTGTTCCCATAGTGCACTAAGAGGTGAAGAGACACAAAGGCATCAGAAAAGGTCTATGAGCACCTGCAGCCATCTCAGCTAGGGAGTTGAAGGGAGCTTTCAAATATCAGAAGCAGAACTCAAACAAAAGCTTTCTTCCCTAAACTAAATTGGAAGCGTAGAGGTAGAGCGTGTCACACAATTTTTCTTTGAATGTGGTAACATGAAACAGTTACATGTCTCTACTTCTTACTCAGAGTCCTAACACCCTAAAGTGTAACGAAACAATGACCAAGAGTTCTGCATTGGAAGAAAACGTTCATGGGGATGAAGTAAGTTTAATGTTTTTAATCATACATGTAGCTTGAAGGAAGGGTAACAAGTGGAACTACGTGGGCACATCCCATAATACTATAGTTCTACTCCTGAGCAGGATCATGATCTTCAAGGACAATTTCAGGGTCAACAACTCCCTGAGTAGGGCATCTAGTTCACTCGGCATCTACTATGTTTTAAGTATGTCTGGATTCCCTGGGTGCATAAAAGCCCAGTGCTGATTATACAGTCTGTGCACGCCAGTGTCTGAGCAAGTCTTCTCCTTTTCTGAGGAGCTGATTTTATATGATGCCAGAGGCTGCCAGTAAGTAGATTGAACAGCAATGGTTTTGCTTCTTCACATCATTTATCTTCTTTGCTGAGTAAGATTAAAAATCAAAGTACAGAAATACAGCAAAATGCACTTGAAAAACAAGGCCTGATAGCATTCCATGGGGGCTATCATCAGCCAAACCAAAAAAAGAGCTTTTAAGGTGAAAGTGTTTAATGTTCTTACTAATCATTTCTAAATTATTTAACTTTGTAACAAAAGTATTTAAATTACAAGTCTTTTGTGTTCTATAGCAGGGCTTCTTCAGCTTTAATACTCATAGAAATCACTGAGAGAATCTGTTTAAGTGAAGATTCCTATCAAGCAACCCAGGAACTAGCCAAGACCAAGTCTAACAATCTTATAGGTAACACTGATGCTGGTCCACAGCCCCTTTGAAAAGCAAGGTCTGGTAGCATTCCATAGGGCTCTCAACAGCCGAACTAAAATATACAGGCACAAGATTGGTAAAGGAGAAACATGAAGCAGCTGAGACTAAGATTCTACTACAATACGATGTGATTCTGCCTGACTACCCAGGTGGCAGCATATCACCACTTACATGCTACCACAGGCATACCACCAAGTGTACCCAAGTGCTAATCTGACATAAGTGCTTTTAGTTATTTTTTAAGATATATAACTCTTACACAAATGAATAGACTTAATTTTCTTTAACAGTTAAGTTGACATAAAATCAAGAAAGAATCCTCCTTTTATTTTGAGATTACCTTGGCAATAATATTTACTTTGTTTGGTTTGGCTTGTTTTTGTTTTGTTTTGTTTTGTTTTGTTTTGTTTTTTTGAGACAGGGTTTCTCTGTAGCTTTGGAGCCTGTCCTGGAACTAGGTCTTGTAGACCAGGCTGGCCTTGAATTCAGAGATCTGCCAGCCTTTGCCTCTTGAGTGCTGGGTTAGAAGCATGTGGCACCACCGCCTGGCAGCAAAGCTATTTTTTGAGAGATATATAGCAGGACTTTGTGTCATTTGGAAATCTATGCATACTTTGTTGGTTCTCAACCAGATACAGCATAAGGTAAGGCTTTGTCAGCTTGCTAAAGACAATTTCTGATAAACACAGTTTTCCTATAGCACTCTCAAACATTTGGGGACAGTCTTCATCTTTTTAAAGGTGACAAAAACATATGTACAGTATTCAGCATGATGTTTTAACACAAATATATGTTGTACCATGTATGGTAGAATCTAGATAATTAACATATGCATTATACCCACACTTAGCCTGTGTGTCTGTATGTGTGTGTATGTGTGCACATACGCATTCATGATCATGCATTCTGGAATGTGCACATATACGTGCAGACTGGTAAGAGTTCTTAAAATTTTTCTTAACCCCCATCATTCCTAGGACAGAAGATTGCTGATTTTCTCATCATAAGGCAATATTCTACTACATAGCTAAACGCCAAAGTCTTAAAATCTATTTTATAAGGGTATTTTATTAGTTGTTTGCATTTTTTTGTATTTGTTTGTTTTGAATAAACTACCATGCTGATCTTGCTTAAGTATCTTTCAGGAAAATAATTTTACAGGAGAAGCATGACATGAATACAACAACCCAGAGTATTATCTGCAGTAGCTGTCCTTGCATGACTATTAGGATACTATAAACTAAGAGAACTTCTCTGCCTAACCAAAACACCACAGAGATATCTAAAAACCAATGTCAGTATAGCTGGATCACACAGATGGATTTGCTGTAATCTGATTTTTAAAATGAAAAATGCAGAAAAGAGGAGTCTGTTCTAAATTAAGCTCCATATCCCTAAGAGTCTACAACACCTGCAAAAATCTGAGCTACTTCATAAATATCTAAGAGGCATTCCACAGACTTCATATACTGCAAAGCAAATTTTAAGATAATGAAGTAATATTTAAAGATTTTTATGAAGTGTAGATAAATTGAGTGAAAGACAAATATTGGTATTTTTGGCATAATAATCTCACAGAGCTCATTTATATGGGAATGAAATCTTGGGTTGAAGCACACAATAACTGTTACTATTCAGAACTACCATTACATTCTTACACCCCATAAATACTTAAAAATCCATGTGCCACACAGATACACATGTACCTATTGTCCCTGACTGAAGCAGGCCATTCATATTACTTTTTCTGATAAAATGTGACAAGAAAACAAGTATATAAACTAGAGGGTTCTTTTTTTCCAGAATAAAGACACGTATGTGAATTTACCAGTACCATGGAAAAGACTAAAATCAACTTTCTGGCAGTAATTTCAGTTTTCCCTGATCCAAGATAGAGACAGGTTTTACATAATTATCACAAGAAGTCATGGAAGTAACACATGTAAAGTACTTTAGAGGTAATAAATCTCGGGGGGGGGGGGCTGGTGATTCTCACCAGAAATTACACCTCTAGTCTGGTTCTCTAGTTCTGAAACACTTTAAGTCACCAGCTATCAATCACTTGTCTCATTAGCATGAATACTGTCTTATATTTGAAAAAAACCTTAACTATCAACCAGCTAATACAAAAATAAGTCTTATGTATGTGCATATATCTGGAAGTTGGTATGCCATGGAATTAGCCTAATAGTAAAGATGAAGGCGACGGTCGATCAAGGCAACAGTTAAAATATATTAAACCCTCCCAATGATAATTATTAGACCTAAGAGCAGTAACAAAGCTAGTAAAAGCTTCCCCCTGTGGAAAGAAAAGTCTCTGACCCTACAAAACAATACATCAATGCCACCATAAGCATTTTTATTTTATTAGATTTAATTATGTGTACGAGATTTTTCCTACATGAATGCATGTGACACGTGTGCTGGTTCCCACAGAGGTCAGAAGGCACTGGATCCCTTGCAACTGGAGTTACAGATGGGTATGAGCTGAGAGTACTGGGAACCAAACCTGGGTCCTCTGAAAGAGCAACAAATGCCCTTAACTGCCTGTCATCCTAGACATTAGCTTTACCATCTTTGAGTATCTGGGAAAGAAGGGAAAGATGGCTCTGGCCACAGGAGATCCAGTCCTCACTCACTGGTTGCCCCTGACGACCTGGCCTCTACCAGTGGCCCCTGGGGGGTAGAGCACTGTGAACAAAGTCTAAATTATCTGTCGTCACATACGAAGACTGACCAAAAACAAGGAAAAGTATGGGCTAGGACGATTCGGTGATCGCTGCCTTTTCTCTGCAGGGGCCATCCTTTGCTGGATACAGCTCAGTGGAACAGCACCTAATCAGCATGCTTGAGGCACTGGGTTTGATCCATACATGAAAGGAAAGGAACAGAGAAGAAAACCATCTTCTGCTGCCAAAACTATAATGATTCTTATAAATTATAGACAAGAATTCTAGTGCTAATTAATCCCTCTTCCCTTTAACCGAGATGCATTACATGTCTCTGCAGTACCATATGAGTTCACATAAACATTCAGGACACAAATAGAGTCACATAGCATTTAAACTCATATTTATTTCCTAAGTTAGTCGACAAAAGTTGGAAATTTTCAACTTAAAACACACTAGTTAAAGTTTGTTTTTAGGGGATTTCATATTACATGAACTATAATGTTAGTTATAAATTTATAAAAACAGGGAAGTCTCACAAAATTATCTTGAAAATCACAAATTCTCAAAAGTGCAAAGGACAACAATCCAGCAGGTAAGATCTCTGTATAACGCTCTGGGGTTGGAAAACCAGAACTAGGTAAGAAGCTACTGACTAACCAATGATGGCTGCTAGAAGTGAGGTGAATCGGTTTTCTATAAGGATGTGGCCCCTGGGAGGTTAACCATGCTCTAAGGGATGGCTTACGCACATATGTGTAAGGGCAGCACAAACTGGACTCAGTAGGTTACAGACAGACAGAGACAGACATGAAGTTGGGGAGAAGGAGTTATGTGCAAAATTAGGGGAGTGGTGAATATGATAAAATTATGTTGTATTTTATAATAATCT
>NW_004949101.1:8363950-8386956 GCF_000317375.1 Microtus ochrogaster | reverse complement strand
ATATATTAGGGAACTTAGATAGTAGCAGATAGGTTTCCTTGTGAGGTTTTTCAAAGGGTTTCTACTTCTGGTAATCCCTCTGTGAATTTCCTCCTAACCTCTAGTCTTCCATGACCCACCCCATGAGACCCTTCATGAACCACTATTCTCCCTGGAACCCTCTATAGCATTGAAAAGTCCTCTCTTGAAAGTCCTCCCCCACAGACCCCCTTACTAACCCTTCCTGGCTTCCATGGGTATTCCAAATGGAACACACATATATTTAAAGATTCAAAGCTAACAAATGAGAAAACATGCAACATCTGTCTTTCCGGGTTTGGTACTCACTGAGAATAACTGTTTCCACATCCACCCATTTACCTGGGAATTTCATATTTTCATTTTTCTTAACAGCTGAATAATATACTCCATTGTGTAAATGTACGCCAGTTTTACTATCTATTCATCAACTGATGGGCACCTATATTGTTACCATTCCCTGGCTATAGTGAATGAACAGTATGAACATGAATGAGTAGATGGGGCAAGAAGACTTTACCAGACAAAGCAGGCCAACAAATACTAAGCCTTCAGTCAGGAATGGGTCAGCACTTTTGAAACTGTTAGCTGGAGAGGTACCACAGACGACCAAACATTTTAAGTGCTTGCCAGTGTTATTGGCTATCTTCTTTTGCTGAAGACACTATATATTTGAGACATAGACTATGGAGAAATCAACCTGGTACTAAGCTGGAAACTTCATCACTATTAGCCAGCTTTCATAGTGCTGAAAGTTGTTTGTTTACACATCCAGAGATGGAAAGCCATCATCAATCTTACCCACCGTGAATACCACAAGCTGCAATAGGAACTGTCCTAGCAAGGTAAGCCCAGCGGTGCAATAGTGGCATGAATACCATGAAAGTAACCAACTACTTCCTGATTGAATTTAAGGTCTGCTCCACAAGTTGAAACCCATACGCAGTACCATTATTACAGCTGAGATATCAGGATTAAACAAGTCCTAGGACCTAGAATAGAACCAGCCTCTATTATTCTCCTAAACAAACACAGTATTAAACTGACTCCTAATTATTTATCTTTAGAAACATAGATCAGTGCATCTCTTAACCCTTATCAGAAGTTTCTGTTTGCAGGAGATGATGATCAACACAGAAACCCATGACTGCTAAAGATACAGAAATTGAAAGACTATGAAATGCTCAGAACCAAATGAGACATTTTTAACAATACTTAATATACAAGCATAATAAGCCACTGATTAAAGGCACTGACCTAAGATACTAAAAGTTGAAAAAATATCTAAGTATATGATAATTTTGAGACGCTCTTGAGGACAATATAAATTATATTATAAATTACACTTATAAAGCACAACTCAAGGACATCAAGTATTACTGTGCAGATCTGAAGGTGCTAACACCTGTAATCCCAGCACTCAATAGGCTGAGTAAGGAAGACTGTAGTTTGAACCCTGCCTGGCTATACAGCAAGACTCTATCCTACAAAAACAAACTAATATTAAGCGGCCAATTAAAGTAGTCAGAAAGAGAGCGGGTTAAACATAATATCAAATAAAAATTTGAAGATAAGATTTTTTTTAAAAAATCAATGAAGAAATTAATACTACACAGAGAGCAAAACAAGCAAAGCTGGTTCTGGAAAAAAAACTGTTAAGTAAACTGAATGAGCCATTTTCTCTACTACTGAAATGGTGTGGGAGACTTGTCTGTATTCTGTCAATCATGTTTTAAATAAATGTTGATTGGCCAGGCCGGAAATATAGGCGGGATGACCAGACAAAAAATAGAAATGATGTAATGAGAACAGGAGAATTCTGGGAAGGAGGACGTTGATTCCTCCCACTCCTGCCCAGATCACCAAAGCAGCAGGATGTGACCTGCCCCACTGGAAAAGGTACTGAGCCACATGGCTAACATAAATCAGAAAAATGGGTTAATCAAGATGTAAGAGCTGGCCAGTGAGAGGCTAGAGCTAATGGGCCAACCAGCTTTATAACTTACAGAGATCTTTGTGTGATTTTACTCTGGGGCTAAACAGTTGTGGGGTGCCTGGTAGGAGGACAAAAACCCCAACAAGCCGGCCCATTCATGTTACACTGAAATCTCAGCAAAGGCCCATCCCCTATCAGTTTCTCCAACACCAGCCTGGGTTCTCTCCAGTAATAAATGCAAATACCCCCATCCCCACCCGTCTTAAAATCCTGCAGCGTCAAAACACTCCAAAAAAAGTTTTCTAAGTCATTTCTCAGAGAAATTCCCTAAACAGGCTCTCTTCCTACCCCAATGGCACTATGCAGGAGTTTGTTCTAGGCTAGTTTGGGGGTTACTGTGTCCTGATGTCCCTATACGCAACAGGCAACAAATACTATGTAATGAATGATTTTTAATGGCACCTCAGCAATAACTCAAATTTTGTATCCTCTAAAAGAAAATCTCGTTCAATTTCCATGTGTGATGAGAGTTCAGCGTACCTAAGCCATTTTCTTCTTACTGAGTTCTTTTCTGATTCAGTTACACTTAGATCTTCCCTGGATGCAATGCTTCTGCACACCATCTACGGAGCCAAAGCACATCCTTACAAGGACTACTGTGACTCTTAGGCTGCCTCCATCCTCACCACACTCAAGACCAGACCCATTTCTCACACCATGGGAGAGATCTTCATTTCAGGAAGTTTTACATGCGCCTTGGTCTACTGCTCAAAATAAGCTTCTAAATACCTCTCATTTTATCTATAAAGAAATCTAGTCTTGATTCTGACCATACCCTACGTTCAGTGTTAGATTTGTCCTTGTTAATGCCCTTTCACTTCTGAGCTCTTCTAACACCGAATCATACTCTTCTCATTTTTGACTTAGTTTTAACTCAAAAATATCTAAGTTCCTAAAAGCTCTAAAGTAATATTGATACCAAAGTTTTGCTTCAACTGTGTTTTCTCCACTGGAAGAATGGCTATCCTTTGCTATAATCAATAATCAATAACTGAGAAATAAACCCAAAAGAGAAGGGGGCATTTCATAGAGGCACATGCACCATACCGCTTCACTGACAGTCACAGTATAACATACTAAAGGGATATGGATTCAGTACCTGGAAGGATTAAAAGTCACATAAATAAGCAAGCTAAAACTTTGTTAATTAAATTGCTTTGTAATTGCAGCAAACTCTTTAGAAGAGCGGGAAATGTTTTTCAATATAGTTGTTCAATTTAGCTCTTTTAAGGAACACCTGGCCATAGCCTGGAACATAGGTCTTTTTTTCATTTTGGGCATACCCTCACTTTCTCTGGATAAAATTACACTTTTAAATGCCAGAACTCTGCTGGCCTTTGAACTGAGTCTTAAAGCAGTAGGGAATAACAGATAAAGGGCTAGAAAATAACACAGACAATCTGGATCTTATTCCTGGCAGAGAAATGTTATAACAATTAGGATGGGTCACTTAAGCTGGATTTAAATGGGACCCTCTCCATATTGAAGAATAATCATTATACTGACTTGTAAAACACTAATAAGTTGTTTTATATGATGTGAGATTTGAAAAGCATACCACTATCTGTTTGGCCAGTTAATTATGAGTATGTTCACATAAACAATAATTACTCAAACTCACAGAAATTTAATGACTAAAGGCAAACATCTTAAAAGTAAAAAGAAAAAATGTTCATATGCTCTTTCTCCTTTTGTATTCCAATAGATTAAAATCTTATTAGATAAGTCAAAAGAACTAAAGGAATGAGCAAAGAGCAAAGTACATTCTAGGACATAAATAATAATATGTCTTTCAACTTAACCTCAATGATGTTAAGAGGCTTACAACACTCAAAAGCCTACATTAATGCAATAATATAATGCAATAATTCCTAGGATAAACTCCATTCACACATACTTCCAAACATTAGGTGCCGAGTACAGTTAGAACAAATAAAATTAGAGAGGCATTGAGTGTGGGGAAACACCTCATTTTCTCCAGGGCTGTGATAGTTTGCTAAACTCTGCAGATGATTTAACTTGGTCAGCTAACATTCCCCACTGGAGACAAATGTAAGCTGCAGAGTTTGGCTAGACAGCACTTCAGAGTTTGGAGCAGCACTGCCAATCAGTCCAACACCTCGCACCTGTGCAGATCCTGCGGCTGAACCAAGTTCCTCCACCTGCAGGATGCTGACCCTAGAACTTTTACTTCCTCAGTTGAACTTACATTCCTCTCTTTCCATAAGCTGGCCAAGTGGAACTCAGCAGAATTCAGTAAGTTCTGCATCCAGTTCTGTAGCTCTCGCTGGTGTGTTTCATTGTCTGGGCACATATCAAATGATATGACTTCCATGTACTGTTTAATAGCCCAGAGTCAGATATGTAAGAGGCGGAGCCTAAGCTCCAAATGCTTTCTTCACTCACTAAAGCCTGTCTTTAAAACTTCACAAGAAATCCAGCAATTATTTGCTGACTATAACACTGAGTACAAAAGAAAAATAAAGGTACTGAACAAGAAAACCTAAAGATCACATGAGGCCATGTACTAGGGGCCTGTGCTTTCTCAATGTGAAAACCCTCCTACAGATGAACAGAAAATGAACATAGCAGCAGCACCTGTGTGTTAAAAGGGCTAATGATCCAATAAGGGTTTTATGAACCTTAACCCTTCCTCACGGGAAACGTCATGGTGCTTACAAAACCAAAGGGCATCAACAGACCTCAGAGAAAAGAGTACTCACAGACCTGCCACTTGCGGTGACGTTCAGGCAATTATAAACTTGCCAATGTTTACAAGGTAGCTGATATTTTCATTCTATCAGACCTTTGTTCACACTTGGAAGATCACACATCAAAACAAACAGGTTCCAGGAAACGAGTGGGAATTCTTTCTGTGTAAGGTTTCATTCTTACCCAGGATGTGGGGGAGATGGTGTGTAAGTACATATGTTTAAAAAAAATTTTTTTTGCCCTGTGTAACAGGAAAGGTACTTGCTAAAATATCTCTGGATGAGCACGCCCCCTTGTGGGCACTTCCGCACGTACCTTTTTAAAAGTCAGTCCTTGGTGATGCTCATATTTCCCTAATCTGTTTATGTATTTTAATATCACCACTTAATAGCTATAATTCTGAGGAAATAGCAATATTATTTAATATTTCAATTAATCTAACTTCTTTTTGTTGCTAATCCCTATATACAAGTCTAATATAAATTAAATCCACATTTATTATTATCTAAGCATGAATTTTGAACTACTGTGTATTTAACCATCTAACAAAATCAAACTTTTTTGTTAAACTACAAAACTAATAATGCACTTTTTCACTTCGAAATTAAAATCAGAATCAGTTGTGTATTATTAGTGCTAACTGAATTAAATGGGACTTTCTATGGTCTATAAAAAGGATAAAAATAAGTTAAATGTTCATCCATTCATGAGCTAACACAAATATGCTCAAATAACAATATACAGCAATCTCAAACTGACAGATGTAAATCATAAGTAATCCAATTTGACAAGCACTTCTGGTGTAATTCACCAACTAAGTAGAAGGAAACAATGTATTCTGATCTCAGGGGAACTGGAGCTAGTTCTTAAAGTACGACTAGAAAATGTTAAAAGGCAGAGAAATAGCTGGTGTTTTATAATCAATTATTATTCTATAAATACAGAAATTGAGCAAAAACAGGATTGAGACACTGAAACAAACTCATTAAAAAAACTAAACAGAAAAGTAAATGCAGCATTCCAGGTTCTGCTGCAGTGAGCAATGGCCTCAAAGCCTTTATGTGCCATTTGATACTTCACTCTGACTTGTTAGCATTTTAATTTCTTTTTTGGTCTCTTCTGATGTTTAAATGCTTCCTATAACTTATATAAATATTCCTTTTCCTAGGTTTAGGAAACTTTTTGTTGTGATTTTATGGAAACTATTTTCTGTATTAAGCATGGAATTTTTCTTCTACATCCATGACTCCTAAATTTGGTCTTTTCATAGTACCCTACAAATCTAGAATACTCTTTTCATGCCTTAATATTAATTTATATGGTAATTCTTTGTTTGATATCTAAAAATGACATTTATTTATGGGCAGGGTATCATACATTCTGGGGTCATGCACACGAGGGGTATTGAACTTGCAGGCTTCAGCTAGTTCTCTCCTTCCACCATGTGGATCCTGAGGATGGTACTCAGGTTATCAGATAACTGAGAAGTCAAGGTACAAACTTGAGACAGACCTACTTGCTATTCCTCCCAACATTACCTCTGGCCAAGGAAATTAATTCGTAGCTGAAGAAGTGCAGCAAAAACCCACGGAAAATGCTGCTTGCTGGCTGGTAGTTTTATGTTCAGTTAACTGTTATATCCAGTTGGTGCCACTCACAACAGCATGGGCCATCTTACATGAAACAGCAATCAAATAACCCCCAGCCACACATATGCCAACATGCCAATCTGATGCAGACAAGTCCTCAGCTGAGATTCGTTCCCAGATAATGTCAAACTGATAATTAAAGCAAACCTGGACAGTTAGTATGGTTTGGAATACTGGCTGCATCATTGGGCAATTCACTTAATATCAGTGCACTGCTTACCAGAACCTACATCACCTTCTATATTCTAGTGTCAGCAAAGTTCCCGTTTTTCTAACCACTGCATAGTTCAGATCAAAGTCCCTTTCTTACAGTCTAGACGTATTCTGCTGGCCAGCTTCCAGTATGTACTCTTGTGACACTTGTTTTTGAGTTTCCTAAGAGTATAATTCATGGAGAATCTGGGGTTACCAACCAAATAATTCAGCAAGGTTGGGGAGATTGGCATTGCTATTTGTAATGCCACATTAAGACATGTTTAATTCTTCCTGTTGAGTTATGAGAATTGCTTGATGTCTCTTCTGCTGTCGTGTGCAAATTTTCTCTTCTTTTTCTTTAAAATGCCAATGCTCTGAGGTTGTTTGGATTAAGCGGGGCTTTCACCATTCCCTTTGGGACATAGGCTCCCTGAACCAATGCACTATGCTGAACATTCATTAGCAGTTCCTAAGACCCATACATTGTTGACATACCAAGCAAATTGTCTGTACTGCTATACAACTTATTTCAACACAGATAGGAAAACTGTTCCAATTTCGTTTTTGTCTAAAATAATCTCCATGGAATAAAATAAACAGCAAATAAGTTATTAGCAAAAGGATAATAAAATGAGAAATGTGTAGTGAAGGGATGTATAACATAACCACATGCATTAAGAATACATTCCAATTTCACGGCAAATGTCAACAGTGCAAAACCTCCATTTACTTCTGCACCAACCTAACAAATGAGAAAATAGTAAGCATGGATAAAAAGTTACTAACATAGAAGAAAAGTTAACCAAGGAAATTTAAGTTTTTAAGAAATAAGTTGTTATAAATTTAAAACTCATGGATGAAATTTTATAAAATTTTAAAATACACTGAAAAATATGACCAATAGACTCTATCAAACAGAAATGGAAAAATATTAGGGACAGATAACATAGCTCAGTAGGCTAAAGGTGCTTGCTGTCAAACAGACAACTTGAGTTGGAGCCGAAGAGACATATGGTAGAAGAAAACTGACCTCCACACAAGTCCCATGGCACCTGCATCACACAGGGGTTGGGGGGAGGGGTTGTAAATATTACCTGAGCAGAGCGGTAACACTTCTCATCAGGAAACTTTCCCCTATCCAAGCAGAACGGTAACACTTTGCCAGTCCTGAGCAGAGCGATAATCCGTCTCCAGAGCAGAATGGAACAGAGTTGTAACTTCACTGAGGAAACCCTGCACTGCTGGAGAAGAATTGTTACACTTGCACTGGGGAACCGTTTCCCCGGAGCAGAGCCATAAGCTGCTATGCTTACAATGACTTTGCGGTATTCCTTGGCTCCCGACTACCAGGAAACTTTTCCATCCAAGCTGCAATACTTACATTTGAATAAATAAATGTATTAAAAAGTTTTTAGCTGACTTTGTTTTTAAAGGATGTAAGAAAAAACCTATGAACACCTGATTTTCGATAAAGGAGCTAAAAGTATACAATGGAAAAAAGAGAGCATCTTCAACAAATTGTGCTGGCAAAACTGGATGTCAACCTGTAGAAGAATGAAAATAGATCCTTATCTATCACCATGCACAAAACTCAAGTCCAAATGGATTAAAGACCTCAATATCAGTCCGAACACACTGAACCTGATAGAAGAGAAAGTGGGAAGTACTCTACAACACATGGGCACAGGAGACCACTTCCTACGTATAACCCCAGCAGCACAGACATTAAGGGCCTCATTGAATAAATGGGACCTCCTGAAACTGAGAAGCTTCTGTAAAGCAAAGGACACTGTCACTAAGACAAAAAGGCAACCCACTGACTGGGAGAAGATCTTCACCAACCCCGCAACTGACAAAGCTCTGATCTCCAAAATATATAAAGAACTCAAGAAACTAGACCGTAAAAGGCTAATCAACCCAATTATAAAATGGGGCACTGAGCTGAACAGAGAATTCTCAACAGAAGAACTTCAAATGGCCAAAAGACACTTAAGGTCATGCTCAACTTCCTTAGCGATCAGGGAAATGCAAATCAAGACAACTTTAAGATACCATCTAACACCTGTCAGAATGGCTAAAATAAAAAACACCAAGGATAGCCTTTGCTGGAGAGGTTGTGGAGAAAGGGGTACACTCATCCACTGCTGGTGGGAATGGAAACTTGTGCAACCACTTTGGAAAGCAGTGTGGCAGTTTCTCAGGAAATTCGGGATCAACCTACCCCTGGACCCAGCAATACCACTCTTGGGAATATACCCAAGAGAGGCCTTATCATACAACAAAAGTATATGCTCTACTATGTTCATAGCAGCATTGTTTGTAATAGCCAGAACCTGGAAACAACCTAGATGCCCTTCAATGGAAGAATGGATGAAGAAAGTATGGAATATATACATATTAGAGTACTACTCAGCAGTAAAAAACAAGGACTTTGTGAATTTCCATGCAAATGGATGGAAATAGAAAACACTATCCTGAATGAGGTAAGCCAGACCCAAAAAGAGGAACATGGGATGTACTCACTCATATTTGGTTTCTAGCCATAAACAAAGGACATTGAGCCTATAATTAGTGATCCTAGAGAAGCTAAATAAGGAGAACCCAAAGAAAAACATATAGGCATCCTCCTGAATATTAACCTTCATCAGGCGATGAAAGGAGACAGAGACAGAGACCCACATTGGAGCACCAGACAGAAATCTCAAGGTCCAAATCAGGAGCAGAAGGAGAGAGAGCAAGAGCAAGGAACTCAGGACCACGAGGGGTGCACCCACACACTGAGAAAATGGGGATGTTCTATCAAGAACTCACCAAGGCCAGCTGGCCTGGGTCTGAAAAAGCCTGGGATAAAACCAGACTCGTTGAACATAGCGGACAATGAGGACTACTGAGAACTCAAGATCAATGGCAATGGGTTTTTGATCCTACTGCACGTACTGGCTTTGTGGGAGCCTAGGCAGTTTGGATGCTCACCTTACTAGACCTGGATGGAGGTGGGTGGTCCTTGGACTTCCCACAGGGCACGGAACCCTGATTGCTCTTTGGGCTGACGAGGAAGAGGGGCTTGATTGGGGGAGGGGAAGGGAAATGGGAGGCGGTGGTGGGAAAGAGACAGAAATCTTTAATAAATAAATAAATAAATAAATAAATAAATAAATAACCTCATTTACAAAAGCTAACATGCCAAATTAACATCAGATCACACTTATCTTCTATGATAAAAAGCCAAGAAAGTATGTAACAATACACTGCTAATCAAAATTGTTATATCCAACAAAACTTCTTTCTTTTTAATCACTAATGAAACAAGAGCATTTCAAGAGGAGGACACACTAGGACAGTTTGTGGAAACTAAACTAACACTGCAGCATAAGGAGGGCAGTCCTAAACAGGAAAGAGCTGCTCTTCCAGAGGCATAGCTTCAGTTTCCCAGGACATGCCTGGTGACTTAAAACCAGCTCTAACTCTAGTCCCAAGGGACTCAACAGTCTCTTCTGGACTCCTCAAGAACCAGGCATACAAATGGTACACAAATAAGCATGTAGAAAAATACCCACACCTATAACTCCAAAAGCTACCGGTCAAATGAATTTCCACAACACAAGCCTTTGTTCCCAGCACTTGAGGGGCAGAGGCAGGTAACTCTATGATCTACATAGCAAGTTCCAGACCAACCAAGGCTACAGAGAGAAATCGTATCGCCAAAAATTCTCCCCACAAAAAAAAGCACAGGACTGGATGGATTCACTGCAGAATCCAAAAACTATAATCCTCACAAAGTTTTCACATCTAGAAAGGAAAAGAAGGCTACAAAAAACTCATCCTACTACACTAGCAAGTAGTACACTATATCAAAACTAGATAACACACACAGAGAGAGACACACACACAATCCCCTTATGTGTGTAAGCACATTAAATAAAAATTTTTTCAAACTGCATTCTAAAAATATATTGAAAAAGGTCACACACTGTGACTGTTAGTTTCATTATAAGGAAGTAAGGTTGGTATAGTATACCCAAATCTATAAATTTAATAAAAACCAAAATAAACTTGGGCAGAAAACACACAATCATCTCAATAGATACCAAAAAAGCATCTGACACCTACCTAAGGTGACAATTGTACTCAGGAACCCAGCACCTGTAGCTGCCTGGATAAAACCTATTTGCCTTTGGTGAGGGACTCCTAAGGCCCCCACTCTTCCCTATGGAGTTTATAGCAGCTAATGGTCATTGAAGGAAGGAGAATTTCTTCAGTGGTGTAGCCACTGGTAAGTTGCCCATGTGCCACTAAATAGCCCCTACTCGTATTCATATAAGCAATTCTAATTAGAGTCATTTAAAGTAACCCCATCCATATTCATAGACAACCCTAACTAATGGGTCATTTAAAAAGAAAAAGGAGGAGGAAGAAAGAGTAGGGAGAGAGGAAGAAAGAGGGAGAAGAGGGGAGAAAGGAAAAGGTAGGAATGAGTGGGGAGAGGAGGGACATGGCAGAAGCAGAATATTCAAAGAAAGCAGGCCAGGAAATCCTATTTACAACAGCTTCAGAATAAAAAGACAAAATACCTGAAAATAAACCTTACCAGGGAAGTTAAAGACCTATACAAGAAAAAAATTTAAGAAACTAAAGAAAGAAACTGAAAAACAGTAAAGGGTGACAACATCAGACCATCCATGTTTGGATGGTAAAATCAATTTTGTAAGAAACAATCTACAGACTCAACACTATCCATATTAAAATTCTAACTACATTCACAGAAATTTTAAAAATGTAAAATTCAAATATGAAAGTCCCCAAATAAAGCTGGGCGGTGGTGGCACACTCCTTTAATCCCAGCACTCAGGAGGCAGAGGCAGGTGGATCTCTGTGAGTTCGAGACCAGCCTGGTCTACCAGATCTAGTTCCAGGATAGGCTCCAAAGCTACAGAGAAACCCTGTCTCGAAAAAAAAAAAAGGGAAAAAAAAATTCCCAAATAGCCAAATAAACCTAAAGTAGAAATAGAATGCTGAAATCAAGCTACCTGATCTTGAGAGCTTGTTTGGAAATTTTGAAATTTTCAGGGAAGTACTGCTACTGGTATACCATTTGACTGAACACCAGTCCTCCTATCGTGGAAGGTTGTCCTCTTCAACCGAGCTTGCAGCTTCAGAAATAGGAACCATACATGATGAAATCTGAGGGACATATTGAATTGGTGACAGCTCTCATTGATCCTGTGAGAGCTCACTGGCTACTGTAGCAGGAGAGCTGCACACTTTTGGGAAAGATGGCACGTCATTGCCCCCCCCTGCCATGTAATGGCATAGGTGAGGGACACATGCTGTGTAACCAACCCCCACTCCCCTTGCTACCCATGGCTAGCAAGAGATCTGGCCCAAGAACTACAAGAGCTGGAGAATTGGCCCTGTCCCTCACCACCTCACCAACTACAGTACATGGGCGATTGGGACCTGTATCCAGCCTGGGGAGCACACTAGAACTGACCCTGTTGCCCCATGCAGGTGAGCCAGCCCTTAGTGTATGAGAACAAGAGAGTTGAACACCCCCCACCCCTGGTGCCGCCCCATTCTTCCTACAGAAATAAAGAGTGGTCCCTGCACCTGGCCTGGGCAAGACAGTGGAGCTGGCCCTGCTGTTGTAAATGTGGGTAAGCCAGACCTAAGGGCTGAGAAGAGAACTGGTCCATGCTCCTTGCTGCAGGCTGCTAAGGGTGGGCTGGCTGAGTCAGTGCTGGACAGCTCATCCAGATAGTGACTAAGAGGAAAAGCTAATGGGCTGACCAGTCCGCCTATGACCCAGGTCCAGAAGCAGTGCTACATCCAACCTGGTCCTTCAATTTCCCATCCTCCATTTTCTTCCCCCCCCCACCCCGTCTACAAAGGAGATCTCTTCTATTTCCCCTTCCAAGGGAAATCCATGCATCCCTTTTTGGGCCTCTCTGGGGCTGTGGATTGTAGGTTGGTTATCCTGCACTTTACTCCAATTATCCACTTATGAGTGAATACATACCGTGTTCGTCTTTCTGGGTTCGGGTTACCTCACTCAACATGATTTTTTTTCTAGCCCCATCCATTTGCCTGCAAATTTCATGTAGTCATTGTTTCTTATAGCTGAGTAATACTCCACTGTGCTAATGTACCAGGCTGGCTCACCTGCATGGGGCAACAGGGTCAGCTCTAGTGTGCTCCCCAGGCTGGATACAGGTCCCAATCGCCCATGTACTGTAGTTGGTGAGGTGGTGAGGGACAGGGCCAATTCTCCAGCTCTTGTAGTCCTTGGGCCAGATCTCTTGCTAGCCATGGGTAGCAAGGGGAGTGGGGGTTGGTTACACAGCATGTGTCCCTCACCTATGCCATTACATGGCAGGGGAGGGGGGGCCAATGACGTACCACATTTTCCTTATCTATTCTTCAGTTGAGAGGCACCTAGATTCTGGTTTCTAGGTTCTGGTTTATTAAAAATAATGCTGCTATGAACATAGCTGAGCAAGTGTCCTTGTGGTATGGTTGAACATTCTTTGGGTATATGCTCAACATTGGTATAGCTGCATCTTGAGGTAGATTAATTCGCAGTTTTCTAAGAAACTGCCATATAGACTTCCAAAGAGACCATGCAAGTTTTCACCCCTACCAGCAGTGGAGGAGTGTTCCCCTTACTCTACATCCTCTCCTACATAAGCTATCATCAGGGTTTTTTTTTGTTAATCTCAGCCATTCTAACAGATGTAAGATAGTATCTCAGAGGCATTTTGATTTGCATTTCCCTGATGACTAGAGATGTTGAACAATTCTTTAAGTGTATTGGCCATTTGAGATTCTTCTGTTGAGAATTAACTGTTTAGATCTATACTCCATTTTAATCAGATTATTTGATATTTTGATATATAGCTTCTTGAGTTCTTTATATATTTTGGAAGTCGGCCCTCTGTGTCAGATATGAGGTGGCTCTTCTACTCTTGAAATTTGCTATTGTGGGGAATGAGTGAGTCGTGTTATTTAGATTTTTCATGGTTTTGGAGTCCCTAAACTGGGTGAGTCCTACTCAGGCTAACACTGTCTGTGAGCAGAAGCCTGTGCTAGTTAGGGGTCTGTTGTAAGCCTCAGGGATGCAATCACAAGGTGTCTTTCTTTTTGTAGCATGTACCACAGTTTATTCAACAGCTATGTGGCCAGTGGATTAAATAGGACCCCTGCTCCTTATTCCTGAATTCACCTCTCCCAAGACTTAGCACACAGAACCAAGTACTGTCCCAGCTTACAGTTGTCTCCCCAGGACAATGGGAAATCGGATGGGACACAAAGCTCAGCTATCTGCACTTGGCAGTAAATAACTGAGGGCACTCTGGATTCAGCCCTTGCATCACATTTCATAGTAATTTTTATCAATTTCATTAAGGCTTTCGTCAAAAAACATGTTCATTTTTAATAAAATTTAACATCTTACGTTTACTTTAAAAAAGATAATACAATAAAATGAGTCATAAATACTCTTTAAAAAGAAAGATACCTGATAAATAAATAAATATTTTATAAGCATAAAATAAATTTGTTGCAAATGAAGATTATGTTCAACCAAGTAGATCAGACTCAGTAAAACAAATATGTTTTCTTTCCGGTGAGGACTCGAGGTTTAAATTTATATAGGGTTGGTCATAAAAATAGAAAGGAGACTATGAGAACAGTGACAAGATCCCAAAAGGGGTTTAAACAGAGAACAATGGGGTGCATGTGGCATGAAAGCAGGAGGGACTGTAGAGGGAAAGTGGGGGGGGGGGGGCAGCGCTAGAAGAAGATGGGAGGAGCACTAGAAGTGGGGAATGACAAGAACAAAGTAAAAGACACCGTGGGGCTTTGACGATGGCCAGTGGGTAGACTTATAACTAAGCTGGCCATCCTAAAATTTGATCACCAGAATGCACATGCTAGCAGGAGAGAACCAACTCTCACGAGCTGTTCTCCAGCCTCCACATACAGACCATGGCATGTGTGTCCCATCCCACACACACAGAGAATCAATAACTAATTGTTTTAATGATTATATGCATATGAATATGCCATAACAAAACCCATTACTTTACATGCTAGCTTAAACATTTTTGAAAAACAGAGTGCCTAAGAATCTATAGTGTTTAGATCCTCAGCTGGATCTAATGCTAGTCAGATTTAAGATCCACTGGAATAAAAAAAAAAAACAAAAACAAAAACCAAAAAAAAAACCTTCATGGGAGAAACAGGGGACTCTGGACAAACTCTGTTACCTATAAAACCTCAACAGAATTGTCTATACATAGTAACCATGTGGTTCAATAAGCCAACTGTACCACAGAGGAAAGAACAGTTGGAAGGGGTTCAATGTTTAGCCAAAGTTTCTGGCTAATTAACAATATATACAGAATTCTTGGTTTCTCATAACAAAATGAGGAAAGATTTACAAGACTGACAATATCTGGTGTTAACTTTTAATAAATATTCAAAAATACTACTGGTTACTCTCATTACAAAATAAAGGAACAGTTAAATTTATTAACATTGTCTTTTGCATCAGTTTTGCCTTATTTATAATCTTCAAGTCTATATAAACTCAACATTTAGACAACTACAGTTTTAAGGCTTAGCTCTAGTTAGAAGCCCAATCTCCATAACAACTTAACAAATGTACTTAGAAGCTTTTCCTTAAATAAGTAAAAGCTATTACAGCAAGAGCTAACCCACCAAGTACAGTTAAAGGTATAGGATTTAAAACAGAATGACTTACCATATGATACCACAAACTACAGACTAAGGAATCACCATCAGGTCAGTGAGATGGCTCAGTGGGTAAAGGTGCTTGCGACTACACCTAACTACCTGAGTTCTAGCTCTGTAGTCCACATGGTGGAAAGAGAGAATGGAATACTGCAAGCTGTGCTCTGACCTCCACAAGCATGCCATGACATACATTTGCACACACACACAAAATAAATGCATACATTTAACAAAAACAAAAGAACCACCATAAGTTAAAATGAAGAATGTGGATCATCAGGTTCAAACTCTATGTAAAAAAATACATGATATAGTAACAGATTTAATGACTGACCTATCTACCAATTAACATGGAAAGCTTGCAGAGTAGGCTCATCAAATAATAAAGATGTTCTTAGATGGGGTTGTTGCAATTCTGTAATATATTACCTACCATTTAAGGCAATGATTTTAAAAGGAAGATAGTTACTTCACTGAAGGAATTTTCCATTTTACAGAGCTAATGTGTAATGTACATCTCTTTCCAAAAGTAATAGAAGCCCACAATTCTGTTAACTCAGATACCCACATATTAACCATCTTCTTGAGAAACAAAGAATCAGACAAAGTGGGTAAATTTCAAGAGAATAATATGACACTCTTCCTTGGACACAAAATGCACAGACATGTATAAAGGGAACAATCTGAAGAAAATATGTTGTTTTGGGGGCACTCGTTTTCTTTGATCTTAACCTACCTCTCACCCAAAAAAATACAGTGATTTAGTATGATGCAGTTAAGCACTTACATAATAACTTCAAGATGGAGGGGAAAGGGGGAAAACATTACCCACAATATACTTCAAAAGAATAGAATATATTTATATGAAGCGCACAAAGCAAGTCCCAACATTTCCTTTTTGAAACATGTGGCCAATTTAATGTCCCTGTGTGGTGGCTAAAGAACCAAAATTAAATGTTGTAGCATCTCTTTAGAGTGGTTTTGAACACACGACATGGTATGAAAGCACAAAAGCAGTGCTTATTTTTCTAAATTTGTTTGATAAAAACTGAACGCTAAAACATGCTTGCACGATGCACAAGGTCTGACAGCATTTGCTACACTGTCCTACATAAAAACTACTTTACCTAAAAGGCAACATAATTAACCAAAAGCTTAGACTACTTTATGCATGTGGTGGGATGAGACAGGGGACAGCTATACACATTCAACTGCAAAATCTGTTATTAGAGAAAAGGAGATGGAAACTATTTAGGCAATATGCTTGTGAAAAAGGAAAAGGAAAAGGGGATCTGAAACATCAAAAATGTTGAGATCAAACAGTATCCCCAACTTCTTCAATACTCTAAGAATAAGAATCCCTTCCAATCACATCCAGGACTAGCTGTTTGAAATTGATATTTATGAAATCTAGACTATGGTGTGCACCATGTCTGTGTTCTAAATGCAAAGGTCTTGTCAGCCATGAGTAACTCAGTCTGTCTCCCAACGAGTTGATCATGTTATTACAAGAGGACTGTTCCTTCCCCCAGATATGATAAAGATTAGTACTGACTCAATTACCTTTTACTTTTTTCTCAGAACACAGAAAATATGGAGTATCTATATACAATAAGAGACAGAAGAAAACCAAAAGTAGGCCCACCTAGAGAGGACAGGGTCAAGTGTTCACTACTATTTTTATATTAAGCTACATTACAACAACAAAAAATACAATATAACAGTTAAATAGTAATCTTTCCTGTCTCTACAATGTACGTCACAAAAAAAAATAAACAATCATGAAAAAACAGAAATACCAATCATTAAGAATAGATAATTCCTAAAAACCTATATTTCTCACTTTAAATACTACAGAGACCTTAAAAATCTACAAAACCCTACAGCTAGAAACTAAACTCACAAAACTGAGTTGATTCACAGAAATTAATGAGCATGGCATCAACTCCTCCTCACGGTCTCTCTTACCTCTGTGACAAACTTCTCAAGAGCTACACTGACCCTTTTTCTCCCTGACCAACCCATGCCATGTTCATCTCCAATATACTACTGCATCACAAATACGGTCCATCCAAAACAGTCTCTAGAGGCCAAATCCAACAGCCACTTCTCAGGAGCCTATGACCCAGCATAGACTTTCTTGGAAATAAATATTCCTCTCTCAGTGCTCTCTCCTTTCCCTCCTTCTCCCTCTCCCACCCTCTTTTATATGCATCCTGATACCTTTGCCTCGGCTGTGCCTCCTCCTCCTTCTTCAGGTGGTTCCTTGTTCTCCCAGTATCTACATCTTGAATTGGCTTGAGATTCAGGTATAAATCTCTCATGGTCTCACTTTCAGGGAGTAATATGGATATATATATTCCTTTTGATGTCAACAATTTCACCATAGATATCACCCTCCCACCCTGCCCATAAATAAAACTCCTGTCCATAAAAATGTAGTTGCTCATATAACCAACTCACTGTTAATATTTCTACCTATCACAGCAAGCTTTCCAATAGTAACAATGACAGGTTGGTTTAAATTTTCAAAAGTTGAAAATATTCTTAGAAAAAGTAGATGTGCATACTTTAGATGTAGTATTTGTTATAATGTCCTTTTGTGTCACACACTTGGTTGCTAGCCTGGTGCTCTACTGGAAAAGTAGTGGAACCATTAAGAAATGGAATGAAAACACTAAGAAGAAACTAAGTCCCTGAAGAGGAGATAGAGACCTTAGCCATTTTCTCTGTCTTTGCTTCTTGGCTGCCATGGAATGAGCAAGTTTCCTTTATCGTAGCCACAGTCATGATTTATTGCCTCATTAAAGGCATTAACAGCAAAAGTCCTAATGGCCACAGGAAATCTCTGAAACCCAAATGAAACTCTCCTCCTTGTAAGCAAATCTTTTGGGGCATTTTGCTGGTGATGAAAAATTCAATAATACATTAATGTTTTAATCTATTTTTCATAGTGCTGAGGATTGAACCCAGGGCCTTCTATATTTTAGGTAAATACTCTTCTGCTCATATACATGCATAGCTGATCTTTTGATAGAACGAAAGCCTTTTCTTTGACAATTTATAAAAGTCAGTTCTCTCCTTCTACCATGTGGGTTCTGGGGAAGGAGCTGGGGTTATCAGGCTTGGTAGCAGGTACATTTACTTAATGAGCCCACCAGCTCTGTTCTGCTTTAAAATACATATATGGCATATGTTATGTTTCAAATGGACTGTACTGTTCTAAAGGCAGGTCAGCAGTATCACTACCACGCATGAGCAAACACTTCAGACATCTCCTGACCTTTGCACTTGATTGTCTTCTTTTCTTTAGCTGGATGAAGTCTGTTTCCACCCTTTCTGCCAGTTCTAATTTTCTCTTGTTCCTTTTAAATGCAGCTAAGCTGAATCCTACAAAAGACAAGAACAAAAATAACACTTGAGAATCATTAGAGTAAGAAGGCCAGAGAGATAATTTTGAAACGTCTTCTTAGGGAAAAAAAAAAAAAAGTCACTGTTGAACTTCTGCTTTTTAAAAGTCTTTCCAAGGTACGCTGACAAAACTGGAAAACAAAACAAATAGCACAAGTTTAGAAACTTAAGAAAAAGGGCAAATCAGAGAAACAACTGAGTTCTGAAGGGAGGAGACAGGGCGCGGGGAACCTGGAGACCCTTGACCATCTCCATGCATAGACCTAAGAGATGAACACAGGAAACAGAGCACTAGAAAGTGTATTAGAGATGCGCTACAAGAGAAGGAGAGAATCCCGGAGGCTGACACCCCGCATGAACAGTGAAACTAGCAACCACAAAGAATGAGGTGAGGCTTCAAGTCTTAACCTTGTGTCCAGATTGAAGGAGAGAAAGTTTTCACAGGATGAGTGCAAACTGGAGAGTTCATGCTATCTGTATGATCAGAGGAGGAAACAGTGACCTCGGTGCATATGACCTCTCATCTTCACTGTCAGCTGGACTGCATTTAGAGTCACCAAGGAAATACCCCTGGCTCTACCTCAGAGAGGACTCCAGAGAGTTTCAACTGGAGAGAGAGGAATTGCCCTGAATGTTGGTATACCACTGCATGGTCTGGGGTCCTGGACAGAACCAGAAGAATAAAGCAAGCTGAGAACCAGTCTTTATTCTCTCTGCTTCCTGACTGTGGGTGGACAGTGCCCCTCATATGTAGTCAGAACATGGTCCTTCTCCTTAAGTTTCTTCTTCTTTGGTGTTTGGCCACATATTATCCAGACAAAAAGGCAATTGAAAAAAAAAATCACTGGATAGTCTGGTATAGTGGCTCATACCTATCATCACAACCCTCAAGAAACTGGAAAAAAAAAGGAATTGTTAAGGGTTTGAGGTCAGCTTGGGCTACAGAATGAAACATCTTTAAAAAAAAAATCACTAGAGCTTCATTAAACATCTACAGAATACACACACCCATTAACACTGGTACATTCTCCAACCTAGACTATATATTAGGCACCAAAAGATGTCTCAAGATCTTAAAAACTTGAATATTATCACAAATCTAAAATGCTAGAACCAAATTTAGAAATCAACAATCAAAAATAGAAAATAAACAAATACATGAAAATTAAACAATGCTCAGGAATACCGTCACTGAATGTCAACAGGCCACTGAAGAGTCAGAGTGGTGGTGATACACACCTTTAATCCCAGCACTCAGTTGGAAGAGACAGATAGATGGTTCTCTGAGTTCAAGGCCAGCCTGGTCTACATAGTGAGTTCTAAGACACCTAGTGCTACACAGCAAAACTCTGTCTCAAAAAAGAAAATTCACTGAAGAAACAAAAAGGAACTTATAAAGTCTCTTGAGTTGATAAAAACACTACATACCAAAGCCTGTTTTTTCACCAAATGAGTACAATAAAAGCAACTTGAAGTAGTTAATTTTTATGTCAAAGAGCCAAGTCTAAGAAAACAATCAAATGCCAGGGGGCTGGAGAGATGGCTCAGAGGTTAAGAGCATTGCCTGCTCTTCCAAAGGTCCTGAGTTCAATTCCCAGCAACCACATGGTGGCTCACAACCATCTGTAATGGGGTCTGGTGCCCTCTTCTGGCCTGCAGGCATACAGACAGAACATTGTATACATAATAAATAAAGAAAGAAAGAAATATTAAAAGAAAACAATCAAATGCCAGGAAATCATGAATATCAGATCAGAAAGAAGTGAAATAGAAACTAGAAATAAACTACTAATAATCAAATTAATAGTTGATTTTTGAAAAATAAAATCAATAAACCTTTTGCTAAATAAAGAAAGAAAAATAAATTAGATGTGAAAAAGGAGAGACTTACAAAGTGGTATCACAAAAATTCAAAGAACCAAAAGAGCTGCCATGGCAATCATATGTCTGCAAAGTGGAAATTTTAAATGACACAGATAAGCTCTGGACATATACAATACAGCAGACTGGATCAAGAGAATGGAAAAGTATAAAGCAGTCTAAAACAAGTAATGAGATAGAGGCGGTAAGTCAGTACCCCATATGATCCCAAGATGTATGTAGAACAGTGATCAAGCACTATCCCAGTATGTATCAGATTTGAGATTGTCCCTTAACATTCAAGACATACGGAGGAGTCTCCTGATGTGGGATTCCCCTATGTATGCTGTGAATTTGTTTTATTATCAACAGTTAGTAATGAAGCTCCTTTGGCCTGTGGCAGGGCAGATTAGAGCTAGGTGGGAAAATTAAGCTGAATGTTGGGAGAAAGTAGGCAGAGGTGCCATGTAGCCACCAAAGGAGACAGATGTAGGCCGAAACCTTAATGGAAAACCACAAGCCTCATGGTAAAATACAAAATAATAGGAATGGGCTAATTTAAGATGTAAGAGTTAGTTAATAAGAAGCCTAAGCTATTGGTCAAGCAGTACTATAATTAATAGAGTTTCTGTGTGATTATTTCGGGTCTGGGCTGCCAGGAAACCAAAAAGTAGTCTCTGCCTACAGTCTCCCAGCAAAGAAAGGTCCATGACTTCGACTTCAATTTCACTGATGAATTCTACAAAGTATTTCAAGAAAAAATAAATAAATTTTAATTCTTCTCAAACTATTTCAAAAAATAAACTGAAAAGGAAGAAACTTTACCAAACTCATTTTACTAGATCAGCAAACACTGAAACAAAAATCAAAGACACAATAACTACAACCTATACATCAACATTGCTGATGAGCACATATCAAGATTATCAATATAACAAGTAGCATTATAACACATATGAAAATTATCAATATAACAAGAAGCCACAGCTTCAAAATGTCAAGTAAGAGTTATCACAATGATGCAAGATCAAAGCAAACATACAAATATAGGTATGATATCATATCAAGAACAATCAAGAGAACAATGAACAAAAACATGTGATCTCAATTCACATAAAAGAAAGCATTCAGTAACATTCAGAACCCATCATGATAGAAACCCTGATGAAATTAGACACAGCATCAACATGCCTCAAACCAATAGAGGATGTAATGAGTGACAAGTTCATAGTAACATATGAAATGAGAAGTGCCAAAAGCACTTCCTCCAATATCTAGAACAATGCATCCAATATCTCCTTACACATCTTATCAACACACTATTAGAGGCAGGGAAATTTAGATAGAGAAAGGACTAAAAAGCATCAAATTCAAAAGGAGGAAGTGAGAGCGCCTAGAGTGTATGACAGGATTTTAGACAGAAAGGACTTAAGACTCCACACAAACATTAGTAATGATGAGATCTAGAACATGGCAGGATTGAAATGGAACAGTAGCAGGACCAGCAAGATGTCTAACAGGTACAGGCCTGATAACCTGAGTCCCATCCCCAGGTAAGGACAGATCCTCTGACTTCCACATACACACCATAATATTCACTCACACAATGACAGGCGTGCATGCAAGCAGACACATGCAGGTGCACACGGACAGAGAGACACACACACAATACAAAACAAAATGTAAAAAAAGAAAAAATTTAAAAACAAGTAATAGCAGCAAGCATGCTGTTTTAATAAAGAAAGTTATGCCCCAAGGTAGTCTGGTAGAGAACCCGGGTCACCTGCAAGAGCTTCAGGCACTCTTAACAACTGAGACAGCTCTCCATCATCACTCTCATCTAGCATTTGTCCTTTTCGATTTCATCATGATTTACTGTGGTATTATATTATCTTCATGAGTTAAGATGTTTAGTGTTGTGAGAAGGGCCTAGTTTGGTTATCTTTGATAAGTTGATGGCCATCAAATGAGAAGTACAAGTGCTTTACGTTGCTCAGCTTACCAGTGACTGGTAATTCTTCCTGCACAGAAAGAATTCTGAGAGCCATACAGGAAGAATGGGATTTATAAGTGAAAGGAAGTTTTTGGGCAATGAAAGTCTTTCTTTTCTGTAATAACTAAGTGAAGTCTCAAGAACCGATCAATTATGTTTTATAAATTACATTGTATTCTAAAATAGACAAGAGTAAAACATATTTTGGGACTGGAGAGATGGCTCAGCTATTAAAGGCTAGGCTTGCAACCAAAAAATATAAGAAAAAAATTTTAATCACACACACACACACATACACACATATATATCTGTTATACATGCTATTTGTTAACTACTATCTTAGGCATATTATACCATGAAAGAAATATTAAAGTAAATTGTAAAGAACAAACATTTCTGTGAAGTCAAAAAAATTAAAAAA
>NW_004949101.1:8356484-8363850 GCF_000317375.1 Microtus ochrogaster | reverse complement strand
ATATACACACACACACAACACACTACCTAAAGCAAATCCATAGATTTCATGTAATCTACATGAAAATATCAAAAACATTCTTCACATAAATAGAGAAAGCAATTATAAAATTCAGCTGTAACCATCACAGATCCAGCAATCATCTGCAAAAACAAAGCTATAGGCATCACATGACCTTACTTGAAAAATACATTACCAAACCATATTAACCAGAATAGGGTGCTAGTGACAAAAAATAGCAAACACAGACACACACAGAGAAGCAGTAAGAAAGCACAGAAACTGATCAGTATAATTATAGTCAGGTTAATCTCAAAAAAGGTACCAAGAATATCTAATGGAATTCTCTAACGAATAATGCTGGAGAGAAAGAAAAATTGACACTATTTCTCTCAACACAAACAAAACTCAATGCAAAATACATCACAGTATGAAATTTGCAGGTAAATAGATGGAACTAGAAAAATCATCCTGAGTGAGGTAACCCAAGTCCAGAAAGACAAATATGGTCCTTTACCTATATATTGTGGCTTCTAGTATTGTATTTTTAGTGGAGTTTCTGAGTGTGGGAATGAACAGATCTCTGTGTCTATCTCTACGTGTTTCTTCTGCCTTTTCTTGTACTCTTTTCTGCTTGGAATAATCCTCTTGTACATGAAAAGATTTGTCACTCGAATTGGTTTAAAAAAACATTGATTGGCCAGTAGTCAGCTAGAAGTATAGGCAGGATGACCAGACTAGGAATGGTGGGAAGGAAAAGGGCAGAGTCAGGAGTGACCAGCCAGCCTCAGAGGGAGCAGGAGATGATCATGCCATGTTCTTAAAGGTACTGCCATGTGGCAGAGTGTAAATAATAATATAGGTTAAGCCAAGCAGTGGTGGGGCAGGCCTTTAATCCCAGCACTCAGGAGGCAAAGGCAGGTAGATTTCTGTGAGTTCGAGGCCAGCCTGGTCTACAAGAGCTAGTTTCAGGACAGCTAGGGCTGTTGTTACACAGAGAAACCCTGTCTCAAAAAACAAAAACAAAAAAAAATGTAATTTGGGTTAAACTTAAAAAGTAAGAGCCAATTAGCAATAAGCCTAAGCTATTGGCTAAGCATTTATAATTATTTAAGACTCTGTGTGTTTATTTAAGACTGGGCAGATGGGACAAGAAATGTCTGTCTGCACTTTTCCTTCTGTTTTGTTTTTTTTTCTATTTCAACATATTAACTATTGTTTTATCTTATGCTATATTTTATTTTATTACTACTAACCCTTACAAGATTGTTTGTTTTCTGATGAAAGACAGAAAGAGAACAGATATGGATGGGAGGGAAGTTAGGGATGAAATAGGAGGAATAGAGGAAGGGAAAATCATCATCAGAATATATTATGTGAAAAAAATCTATTTCAATAAAAGGGAAAAAAATCACAACTCTACATGCAAGACCTGAAACTCAAGAAACTAGTGTGTGTGTGTCTCTCTCTCTCTCTCTCTCTCTCTCTCTCTCTCTCTCTCTCTCTCTCTCTCTCCCTCCCTCCCTCCCTCTCTCTCTCAAACACACACACACACACACTGAAGCCAATGATATAGGCCAGTGTTTGGATAAGATCACAAAAGCACAGGCAAAAAAGGAGAATAAAACTATTATTATATCAAAGTACAAACTTGTAAGCATCTACAGGGGAAGGGAATAATCAACAGGAGAGACAACACAGAGAATGTGACAAGTTAATATCTAGAGCATATAACAAATTTAAAAGTCAAACAGCAAAAAAGCAGGTAACTGGTTTTTAAAATGGACAAATGATCTGGGACAAATAACTTAAATAAGTATTTCTCGAAGAAAACATACAAAAGGCCCAAAAGAATATGAAACAATGTATAACATCACTAACCATCAAGATAAAGCAAATCAGAAGTAGAATCTAGCGCTGTCACCTCATCCAAGTAGAATGGCTATTATCAAAGAAACAGAAATAACAAATATCAATAGGAAAAGGAGAGAGGCACTCCAACATTTTTCAGTGAGAAATAAATTAACAGTCACTATAGAAAATAATGTAAAGTTCCCTCTAAAAACATAACTAGCACATAGCCTAGCAAACCTATTTATAATACAGTATATATCCAAAAGAAAGAAGTCATTATATCTACGAAATAAATGCACTCCAGTGTTCACTGTAGCATCAGCAATAGAGACAAAGACATGAAATCAAGCAAGGCACTCATCAAGAAATAAAAGTAGGTTTTAAAAAAAAGTGGCACATATAAATAATGGAATATTATTGAGTCATGAAAAAAAGTTTGTCATTTGCACCATGGGTAGATATGGGAGGCATTCAATTTAATAAAATAAACAAGCAAAAAAGACAAAATCAACATGTTTTCTTTCTTGCTCACTTGTGGAACTTAAACAAGTCATCAACAAAAGAAAGTATAGACTAGAAAGGGTAAGAAGACTAAGACGGGTAAGAAGGAAGAGAATTTGGAAAAGGACCATATATCACAAAGACAGGAAATAGGAACTAGTTGTGGTGCTTCATGGAGCCATAAGGAACCTGCAGCTTAGAACTGAAACATGCAGAATAGCTGGGAAGGTGGGGCTCTGACAAGTTTAAGGTCTTCAGAGACCAGCATGCTGCTCACCCTGATTTCATCCTCACAAAGTGCAAACATGCATAAAATTCTGTAACATAAACACATATAAACATTATGCCCATTTCTGACATTTTGATTTTTCTTTTTAATGATCAAAGATGGAGACTTTAGAAGTCAATAACCATAGACTAAGGATCAACAAAGGATTATAAGCAGATTTCTCATTCAAACCTTTGAAGCCACAAATTGTGGATTCACAGGTTCACAGCACTGAAAGAAAAAGGGCATGAACCATGAATCCCAAATCTGACAAGCTACATTTCAAAACTGAGGGCTAGATAAAGGTAGTTCCAGAGAATGGAAAACATACCCAGGTGATCACCACCAAACCTACCCTACAATAAAGACTAAAGAGAATCATCCTGCAAAAAAACAAAGGATGCCAGGCAACACATAAAAGACACGCCCAACAATAAAGCTCTGATTATAAAGTAAATGAACAATTATAAAAGCTATTTCTATTCTAATATTTGTATCTAGTTGTCTATAGAACTAAGGTATAAAATAGGCTACTCTATACTTGTATGCTTTTTACATCTAATCAAGTATGTGTTTGTTTGTGCACATGCCATGACATGTGCAGAGGTCAAATACAACTCTCAGGAATCAGTTCTTTCCTTGCAACATGTGTGTCTGAGACGGAAGCTGGGACATCAGGCTGTCAGTCTTGGTGACACCTACTGTATTTGCTAAACTATCATTGGTTATTATGAAATTTTGTGACATTAATAACTAAAAGGGAATGGTGACAGAGGTACATAACAATAAAACTTACTAATATGGTCCCATGAAGATAGCACAAATTCAATTAAGTTATAATCTTAATGTATTAAATTTAACCTCCATGATAACCACAACCTCAAAGAAAATAGCAAAAACTACATACATAGCTTACAAAATGAGACGAAAATCACTTAACTATCAAGCAAATAAAGGCTAAAGGAATAAATAAATGAGACTAAATATTAACAAACACATAAAAATTAATTTAAAAAAAGCTAATGTAAATATAAAAATAATGTATACACAATAGCATGGACATGTTATGGCATATATATTGAGGTCAGAGGACAAATTCCAGGAGTTGGCTCTCTACTTCCCCCATGTGGTCCACGTAATCAAACTCAAGTCATCAGGCTTGGCACAAGTGGCTTTATTTGGTAGCGTTATATAACAATCTTAAGATGACAAAATTATACTGATGGGTAGTAAATTAGTGGCTGCTAGGGTTGAAGGCAGGAGGGAGTGGGTGACATCACAAAAAGTCAACATGAAAGAGGTATTTGAAAATAACAGTGTTCTTGAAGCTCAGCTCTAACAGTGGCATCCTGAGACATTGCTAGAAAACCCACTGGAAGCACCACACACATGCACACGCATACACACACACACACATGATAAGCTATTAGCCTGATCTCACCACCACAGAATGCATACAGAATCAAAGCAACAAAAATGTACCTTAAAATATATAGATATGTCATGATTTTTTAATTTAAAAAATAAATGTTTAAATAATATGCTTTTATAATATATATACTGTATTTGCTAATATTTCCTATCATATTGATTATTACTATTGTTTGTGATTAATCTTTAGTGTCAACTTAATGGGACTTACAATCACCATAAAAATACTTTGGGTATGTCTGTGAGGGGTGTAGATTAAGTTACATGAAATAGAAAGATCCAGCCTAGATTTGGGTGACACCATTCCATGGACTGTAATTATGGACTGAAAAAAAAAAAGGGAAAGCAACTTAAACATAAGCATTTATTACTCTCTGCTTCCTAACCCAGGTGACAATATGACCAGAAACCTCCTATTCCTGCCATCATACCTTCCAGGCTGTGGTGTACCATGAACCAACTATAAGCCAAAATAAACCTTTCCCTCCAAAATGTGCTTTGGTGGGTATTTTGTCACAGCAATGAAACAAATAACTGATGCATTCTAATTATTATTATTATTATTATTATTATCAACATTGTTATTATTCACTCAGTATTAATTAAGACCATATAATTAGAAAGCACAGCTTCTATCTTCTGGTAATAAAGGAATCAATCACATCAAACCAACCTATGTCAGAACAGGTCCAGGAATGTAGCCAAGTGAGAATTCTGAGTGCCTGAGAACATCCAAGAAAGCAAGACAAAAGTCTTGTGACCTCAGTTTCTTCAAAACTCAGAATTGCTCTTGGAATGTGTTTTCGTGCTCCTCCCAGGTGTAGCAGATAGGAGTGAGTTCACTTCAAACTACTCATCATTGCTTGCTATTGCTATTCAATTAAATGCTTAAATTACCTTTTATATACCTCTATAGAAAACTTTGTTTGTCGGGCTGGGCGGTGGTGGTGCAGGCCTTTAACCCCAGCACTTGGGAGGCAGACGGATCTCTGTGAGTTTGAGGCCAGCCTAATCTACAGAGTGAGTTCCAGGACAGCCAGGGCTATTACACAAAGAAACCCTGTCTAGAAAAGCAGGCAGAGAGAGAGAGAGAGAGAGAGAGAGAGAGAGAGAGACAGAGACAGAGACAGAGACAGAGACACAGAGAGAGACACAGAGACACAGAGAGAGACACAGAGAGAGACACAGAGAGAGAGGCAGAGAGAGGCAGAGAGAGAGAGAGGGAGAGAATATGAATATGTTAGTATGCTGTGGTTGAATTTAACAAAACTACTTCACACTGAACTATGTATCATTGTCTTACTTATGAGGTTTTTCAGTTTTAATTCATGTATCTTTTTCATACATACTAGGCCTAAATTTTTTGTTGCTGATTCCTCAGGGTCAGGGGCATTGTGCCCTATGTCTATAAGGTAAGGAATTGGGCAGCAGAGGTAGAAGAATGAAGTTTGGGGACAGCATGAGCTACTCCTTTAGTTACTGTTCAGTTATAGCTAAGAGACACCAAAAGCAAGGCAACTTAGAGAAGAAAGGCCTTTTTTTCCAGTTTTTTGAGATAGGATTTCTCTATGTATCCCTAGCTGTCCTAGAACTCCCTCTGTAGACCAGGCTGGCCTCGAACTCAGAGATCCACCTGCCTCTGATTCCCAAGTGCTGGGATCAAAGGTGAGCACCACTGTGCCCAACTCAGGAGAAAGAGTTTAACTGGGAGCTTGCCTACAGTTTCATTATGGTGGGGAATACGGCAGCAAGCATGCATGGCACTGGAGCAGTAGCTGACAGCTTACAACTGATCAGCAAGACGGAGATCAAGAGACAGCAAGACAGAGCCTGGCATGGGATTTTGAAGCCGCAAAACCCACTCCCAGTGACAGACCTCTTCCTAAGGTCACAACCCCTAAACCAAACAATCAAATGTACTCACTTATGAGGCCCTTCTCATTTCAACCCCAAGAGCTCCATAGTAAGTTTCAGACCATCTTCAGGCACAAAGTGACAAAATCCTGACTCTAAATACAAAGCAAGAGGCTGAAGACATAGCTCAGTAGTTGAGAGCCTTTGCTGTTCTTCCGAGGATCCAGGTCCCATGCCAGCAACCAAGTGGTAGCCTACAATCAGCTATAACTCCAGTGCTATGGGGAACTGATGCCCTTTTCTGGCCCACTGCACATACATGGTGCACAGACTTAGCTGCAGACAAAACACCCACACACAAAAAAATAAACCAATCTAAAACCAAAAGAAATCCTTCCTCAGCTCAAGAGCAGTTAGGAATCCTCCCACATCCTTCAAAGAGAGCACTGTTGCTTTACTATTCACAATCATATACGTCACCTAAGGATGAGGCTGCAGGAATACTTTCAGACCTGGCATAGTGACTCATACTTGCAATCCTAGCAATTAAGAGGAGAACCTTACGATCAGAGCCAGCCAGAGCTATATGGTAAGTTTCACACCAACCTCGGTTACAGAGTAAGACTGATTAAAAATAAAAAGCAAAGAAGAAACCTCCAGAATAAAAAAAAAATGATGAAAAAAAATCAGTAAATTTGGGCTATCTTTTACCTCCAAATATTTCAACATAAGTGTTCTACCTGTGCACGAGAACAGAAGTAATGTAACACTTTAGGCTTGTTGTTCACACAGCTTAACTCAGGAAGGTTTTACTCACTTGTGGTCATGATGCTAGGAGGGCAAGAGGGTATCCCATGATCCACTGCCCATCTGTAGGCTCCTTCTCCAACTAAAAAGCTAACAACAAAAAAGTTATTCTTTTAAAAATACATAGTGTCATCTTCTACAGTCAATAAGTTATAGAAATTATCACGTGACAATTAAAGTCAAGTCTGAGAGATACAAGTAATTATAGAGTTGGCGCAAAATAAGACAACTGCATGCTCAAAGTTTCTTTTAAATTTTTCTTCATTAGAAGTAACTGATGTAGAAATTGGGGAAAAAATTAACACAATAAAAAGTGAAAGTAACTTCCTATGGAAAATAAGATTTTCCTTTGATCCACATGGCCATAACATTTATTTTATGCAATCTGTTCAATCAGGTTAAGGGTCTAAACAAATGTCTTCAGACTTGTTATTTTGTCTAGAACTAGATATACACAAATTCACTGGCATGCTGACACCCTAAGTTCAATGCAGCAAAAAGGCACACAGAATGCTCACAGTCATTTCCACTTTAGTGAGGAAATACTAAAATACATCCCAAAAGGGATTTTTTTCAGTCCTATTCTACAATTTTTTTATTTATTTATTTATTTATTTATTTTTTGGGTTTTTCGAGACAGGGTTTTTCTGT
>NW_004949101.1:8340233-8355578 GCF_000317375.1 Microtus ochrogaster | reverse complement strand
AGACGGATCTCTGTGAGTTAGAGGCCAGCCTGGTCTACAAGAGCTAGTTCCAGGACAGGAACCAAAAAAAGCTACAGAGAAACCCTGTCTCGAAAAATCAAAAAAAAAAAAAAAAGAAAGAAAAAGAAATTAAATGATAAAAATCTCAGTAGGCACCCTGAAACATAACAAATGGTGACAAAGGAAAGTTAAGAGATTAATTCCAGTGACTGTCTTCTTTACATTAAGACTACAATGGAGCCGGGCGGTGGTGGCACACGCCTTTAATTTCAGCACTTGGGAGGCAGAGACAGGTGAATCTCCATGAGTTCGATGCCAGTCTGGTGTATAAGAGCTAGTTCTGGAACAGGCTCCAAAGCTACAGAGAAACCCTGTCTCGAAAAACAAAAACAAAAAACACTGAAAAAGAAAGAGGAGACAGCCAATGGGAATTTTCAAATTCGTGCAACAATGGTCACTGCAAATAAAAGCTGTCACATGAAATTCAGAGAAACTAAAGCAAAGCTTAAATGTAAGATTTGAGCCATCATTATGCCATCTTTAGTACTTCCTCCTCCAGGGGAGGGGGGGACTTGATTTAAGGCTTTCTATTAATATAAAAATGTAAACCAGATGGTGAAATATTAAGCAATCATGGCAGAAATTAGGGCTGAACCTAGTATGTTTGCAACACTCCAGATAGTCAGTCATCTAGGATTCAATCTCAGTGTCTAGAATCTTTGTTATTTGATGTACAGTTCTTAATTTTTCATTCTTTCACCATTCATAATTCTGACATAAATAAAACCAATGTAGAGCATGAGAATGTGGCTCAGTAAAGTGCTTGCCTGTTATGCTGTCATCTGAGGGGAGGGAACCACCATTGAGAAAAATGCCTCCTTCATATCAGGCTATAGGCAAACCTGAAGGGCATTTTCTTAATGGGGAAGGGCCCAGCCCATCATGGGTGGCGCAATCCCTGGGCTAGCAGTTGTGGTCTGTACAAGAAAGCAGGCTAGGTATGGAGAGAGTAAGTCAGTAAGCAGCACTCCTACATGGCCTCTGCATCTGCCTCCAGGTTACTGCCCGAGTTCCTGTCCTGACGTCCCTTGATGATATACTATGATGTAGAAGTTTAAACCCTTCTTCACCAAGTTACTTTTGTCATGGTGTTTCATCATAGCTATAGTAACCCTAACTAGCACACCTAGTATGCATGAAGTTCTGAGTTTGATCCCTTGATCCACATAGTGAGTTGAAGCCAGCCTGGAATATACGAAAATTTGTCTCAAACTTTGATATAATCTATGTAATTCTTAAATACTTTAGACATTTTAAAATATTAATATTTAGAAGTCACTTATAGATACTATAAAATATACTAATAGGTAGCCTTTGCTTACCATCTAATATTGTCTAGGAATTTACCATCACATGAAATGTCATATAAATGTTTTTGATATCATTTCAATGTAAAATTTCTGCAAAGTATTTATGTGTATGTACATACACATATATACTGACATGTGAAATAGAAAAAAAATCACTTTACAGAACAGCAAGTACCAACTTAAACTTCCTTTGAGATTTGTTCTGAATCTCTGAGGAAAAATTTTTAAAGTAGGTTGATACAAACCCATTAGAAAAGACATTAACTCTACCACAGTAAGACATGCCCACCTCTGTCCTTCCTTCCTCTAAACCTCAATTGTCCATAGTTACACTGACCTTCCTGATACTATTTCTGTGCTGTGGATGCACCCACCCCAGCCCACTCCAGTCAGTTCTCAGACAAACCAGTCATGAAAATCATTGCAAAACACAAGTTAGAACTCATGTCTAGCTAGCACTGTTACTGAAGCCACAAACCTGAGATTAGGTAGGTCATGGGACCTACGAGACAACCTACTACTAATATTCTGCTAGATGAATATAACATTAAACCAACACTCAAAGACTTATCACCATACCCATGGGCAAATGCATCTCACAGCCCTCATCAGAGAAGATTATTGTTGCAATAGATGACAATTAACACAATAACCCACAACTGGTCACCATGCAGACACTACAAAAAAGCAAGGTGTTCAACCCTAAATGCAACATCTACATCATGCTCTTAAATCTCATGGACCATCTCAGAAGAGAGACTGGAAGGAATATATGGAGCTAGATGCAATGATGACTACAGCGAAACAATGTTTTCTGGAGATAGTAGTTGTACATATGAAATGACAGCAACTATGACAGCATGCACATGATCTTCATGAAATAAAGTCAGACAAGAATAAAGTGGGGAGGTGACCAGGAAATTTCATTCCGAGCTGAGAAGCTATTGGCAACTGAGCTTTTTGAAAGGGAAAGTCAGTTCTGTAAAGAGTTATAGGCCCTGAGAGGCTACCCATGGTCTAGTAGATGACCCAGGCATTAAGTAGACACAGTGAATTTAAAGAAGAAAACACGTGAGAATTGAAGGAAATTGGGGAAAGGGTTCAATGGAAGGGAAAGGAGAGTGGAATAGACCAAAACACATTATATTCAATATACAAAATTCCCAATAATAAAATAATGGTACAAGAGAAAATACTAAGCATTGAATTTAAAAAACTATCATTTCATTGTGCATTATAAATACAAATATCTGAAGACAAATCAGGCTACTAATACTTAAAGCTCATGAACATAAAGTGCAAGAGCACACTGCACTAGGAACATGTACGAAACTAACAAAATCTGAATTTGGGTAGGGGATGATGTGAATATATGTAAGATGTATGATGTATGCAATGTGTATGTAACTGTGTGATGTGTGTGGTGTCTATATAATGTATGTGACGTGTGTATGGTGTATGTGTGATGTATATGTAACGTGTGTGTAGCATTGTGTAGTATGTGTGATGTGTGTGGTATGTATACAATGTGTATACAATGTGTGTGATTTGTATTGTATGTGATATGTGTGTAATGGATGTGTGTGTAATGTGTATGCAATATGCGTGTAATATATGTGATGTTTATGTGGTATGCAGTGTGTGAGATGTCTGCGGAATGTGAAATGTTGTGACATATGTATGATGCATGTATGTGTTCCTGCACCCATGCAAAGACATGGAGAGACCAGAGGTCAATGCCAGGTGTCTCTCTATCTTTTTCTATCTTCTATTTTTGAGTTAAGGTCTCTAGGTGAACCCCCAGCTCACCATTTCAGGAAGACTGGCTGGTTAGCGAGGCAGGGATTCATCTGTTTCTGTGCCACTCCCAGAGCATATGGATTATATGCATTCACTACCATACAGGACTTTTACTTGGATGTAATGACTCATGCACTTTACCCAGTGAGCTAACTGCTGTGGATTCTTTTTTTTTAATATTTTATTTATTTATTATGTATACAATATTCTGTCTGTGTCTATGCCTGAAGGCCAGAAGAGGGCACCAGACCTCATTACAGATGGTTGTGAGCCACCATGTGGTGGCTGGGAATTGAACTCAGGACCTTTGGAAGAGCAGGCAATGCTCTTAACCACTGAGCCATCTCTCCTGGAACTAGCTCTGTAGACCAGGCTGGTCTCGAATTCACAGAGATCCGCCTGCCTCTGCCTCCCGAGTGCTGGGATTAAAGGCGTGCGCCACCATCGCCTGGCTGAATTATGCTATTCTTTTTTTTTTTTTTTTTTTTTGGATTTTCGAGACAGGGTTTCTCCGTAGCTTTTGGTTCCTGTCCTGGAACTAGCTCTTGTAGACCAGGCTGGCCTCGAACTCACAGAGATCCGCCTGCCTCTGCCTCCCCTTAATTTCTTAAAAAAAAAAAAGAAAGAAAAAGAAAAAAATATGACCAATTTGATTTGACATTTATGTCCTCGAATCTGACAAAATCCATATTCTGAAATCCAATTCTGAAGAGTTTTAGGATGGTGTTAGGAGGTGTGGCTTATGAAGGGGTGACTGCTTCGGTCCTGAGAGAGCCCTACTGAACAGGGTGAGGGTCCAGTGGATCCCACTGTCCTCTCACCATGTGACTCAGCTGGGAAAACTCAACCCTCACTGCACACTACAGCTGCTAACCTCCTGACCTTAAGACGCCTTAGCTTTAGAACTGTCAGAAATACATTATTGTTTTAAGCTACCTAGTCTATGACATTTGTTACAGCAATGAAATTAACAGATTATTACTGTCTGTTTTAATAATTATGAATGTATTGTCAATTTTACTGATGTACAACACACAATTATTATAAAGGAAACCCAAGATATGATATAACTTCAACCTACTATATCTTAGTAGGTATCCCCCCAAAAAATGTAACACAGGATCTCTCCATGCACCCCAAGGTGGCCTTAATTCACAACCCTCCTCATTTAACCTCCCAAGTAATGCCATTCTAGGTAAGGACATGACATCAAGACAAATATTGATTTTTCTTAACAAAAAAAAAATATACATATAACCAATGTTGGGCATGTTACCACACACCCATAATCCCAGGAACTCAATTGCTGAAGTAGAAGGATTGTCGTGAGAATGAAGTCGTCCTGGGCTACATAATGAGTTCCAGGCCAGCATAGGCAACAGTGTGAGTCCCTGCCTCAAAAAGAAAAAAGAAAAGAAAACAAATCCTAGGCATAAACAAAAAAAAAATTCTCCTGCCTTCCTTCCCCTGTGAGTTATAGAGATAAAATGAACAATTTATTTAAGACATTTTCGATTGTGTGTAGTTGTTCTCTGGCCCTTAAAATGCCCTACTGCTTTAACATGTAATGCCTGGTTGTTAAGTTTTTCAGTTTTCACATGATAGTTTTTCTGACTCCATGTGACAATCAGCAAACAAACAATACACACTTGTTGAATAAATATTATGAACATGTGATGGATGACTAGATGAGTATAAACAGTGTAATACAGGTGAATACCAGGAATTTCTAACACCATAACATGGACAACTATAGGATTCAAGTTCTGTTATCTCAAACTCTCTTAATCTAATCAACTATAAAACATTTTAAGTAGGCTGGAGAGATGGCTCAGAGGTTAAGAGAACTGGCTGTTCTGCCAGAGGTCCTGAGTTCAATTCCCAGCAACCACATGGTGACTCACAACCATCTATAATAAAATCTGGTACCCTCTTCTGGTGTGCCAGCAGAACACTGTATACATAGTAAATAAATAAATCTTTTAAAAAAAAAAACATTTTAAGACAATTCATGAAACCCACAAAAAAATCACAATGCACAAATATAGTAATTAGCAAATTATCATTACACAGATTAGGTACTAAACTTGGGCCCAGACTCTCTCACTAAAGAGCATCCTGCATGACTGGAAAGTGTCACATCAGTATATATAGGAAGAGATAAATATACTATAAAATATTATGAGGGACTAGGTGAGAGCAACTGGATTTCTATAGGTCAAATTAATAAAAAGTGCCTTTTTGGACTTTTGCTGCTCAGGTGCAGGCCACATTAGGCAGAAGAACAGAGACCCACAGCTGCACCAAAGCCAAGCTAATCAATCACCAGAAGGCCAGATTCCAACAAGGACAGAGACTCCATGTTAGATTAGAGGTCATACAAGCCACCATAAAGTCAGGCCACAAAGACCAGAAGACAAAAGAGTGCTATGGGAAAATAGTCTTGTACCCTATAAAAATTTGTCACTTGTGTTGGTTTATTAAAATGCTGATTGACCAGTAGCCAGGCAGGAAGTATAGGCAGGGCAACCAGAATAGGAGAATCTGTAAAGAAAGGTTCAGGCTGTAGTCGTCACCCAGACCCAGAGGAAGCAAGATGAGAATGACTCACTGAAAAAGTCACTTGGCTAATACGAACAAGAATTATGGGTTAATATAAGATATGAGTTAATAAGAAGCCTGAGCTAATAGGTCAACCAGTTTATAATTAATGTAAGCCTCTGTGTATTTCTTCGGGACTGAATGGCTATGGGACTAGGCAGGACAGAAACCTCCACCAACAAAAGAAGAAACAGAATCCAAGGAACACAACACCCATCCAACAAAGACAAACTCAGAAATTGAGACCTAGACCTATAATCATCACAAATCCAGATGCCTAAACACCAGTGTAAGAATACAATCAACAATAGGCAAGGCAATATGGCAACACCAGAGCCCATCTATCCTATGAGAGCAAGGCCAGAATACTTCAACACAGCTGAAGAACAACAAAAAAAAAATACCTTAAAGTCAACTTTATGAAGATGATAAGAGACCTTAAAGAGTCAAGGAAAAGAAAAAAATTAAAAGAAATCAATAAATACCTTAAAGAATGCCAAGGAAAAACAAACAGGTGAAGGAAACTATTCCGGAAATGAAAAATCAAAATAGATGCAATGGAAAACACTAACTGAGAGAAGTGTAGAAACAGAAAATCTGGGTAAGCCAACGTGATGTGGGATGCCCCTCTATAAGCTGTAAATATGTTTTATTATCACTGATTAATAAAGAAGTTGCTTTGGCCTATGGCAGGGCAAAACAGAGCTAGGCTGGAAAACAAAACTGAATGTGGAGAGAAAGAAGGCAGAACAGGGAGATACCATGTAGCTGTCGAAGGCAACAGACACCGGAACTTTACCAGTAGGTCCCAGCCTCATGGTGATATACAGATTAATAGAAATGGGTTAATTTAACATGTAAGAGCCAGCGAGAAATACATCTGAATCATCAGACAAACAACATTGTAATTAATATAGTTTCTGTGTGATTATTCGGGTCTGGCTGGCTGGGAAACCAATCAATGCACAGTCTCTGTCTACACCAACACGAACTACAGACTCAAGCATAACCAACAGAATACAAGAGATGGAAGAGAAAAATCTCAGTTGTTGAAGATATGATAGAAGAAATAGATTCATCAGTCAAAGAAAATGTTAAATCTAAAAAACTTATAACACACAAAGCACTATGGAAAGACAAACCTAAGAATAATAGGGATAAAAAGAAGAAGAATCCCAGTTCAAAAACCCAGAAAATATATTTAACAAAATCATAGAATAATATTTTCCCAACCTAAAGAAAGTCATGCCTGGGCCGGGCGGTGGTGGCGCACGCCTTTAATCCCAGCACTCGGGAGGCAGAGGCAGGCGGATCTCTGTGAGGCTCAAGAAATCATGCAGAGGAAAGGCAGGAAGGATCAGAGGAACCTAGGGGTCAGGGATATTCCAAGAACACAGCCCACAGAATCAACTGACTGGGCCTCAGGGGGGGCTCATAGGGAGCTGACCTAGGTCCTCAGCATACACTTTATAGCTGGGTAGCTTGGTGTTCTTGTGGGATTCCTAACACTTGGAGCAGAGGCAGTCACTCACTCTTTTGCCTACTTATGGGATCTTTTTCCTCCTATGGGGTCACCTTGTCCAGCCTTAATGTGATGATGGTATGTACCTGGGCTTATTTTAACATATCATGCCATGTTTGGGTGATGAAGAGGCCCACTCTTCTCTGAGGGAAATTAAAGAACGCATGGATGTGGGGAGAGGGAAATAGTGGGGAGGAGGATGGGGTGAGGGAAAACTGTGGTAGGGATGTAATATATGGGAGAAGAATAATCTTTAAAAAAAAATTAAAGGCATCTTCTCTTTAAAAAAATAAAAATGCAAAATAAACTCAAAATAAATGATAACTCTGGTTAAGTTAATACAGAGGAGTGGAAGAATCTACTTGTAAAATATTATAGTTACACAGTGAGTTTCCAAGTATGTAAAGATTTTTCACTACTAGGCAAGATAGAGTAACAAAATAAACTTATCATCTTGTCTGAATCAATGAGGAAAAAAGCAAAATATGAATATCAACAGTTTTAGACATTAGACCCCAAGCAACAAAGGACTGTTATCCTGTAAAAAAGAAAAGAAAAACATAAAAACCAAGCTGCACTCAGAGAGTCACTTGTATGACTTCCAGAGTTTCTAGGCCACAGTCCAGGAGCCCAGCAGTCTCTAAAGCAGAGAGATGGAACTGAGCCATCAGAAGCCAAAATGGCTAGAGTTCACAGGACAAATTACAACAGAGGAAAGAACACCAGAGAGAGGGCTCCAGAGACCTGGAGAAAGCACCTCTTTAGTAGTTTGCTGAACGGAGACCAGAGTTTAAGAAAGAGGAAAAGGCCCAAAGCCCTGAAGCATACAACCTGCCAATTGCTAAGGAAACAATCCCAAGTTCAGATAGGGCCAGGAAACCTTAACTCCCACGGGCTGAGGGGGCCTCTTCACTCTCACATCATCTGCTGCAGTGTGACAATGAGGCTAAATGTATTCTCTAGACTTGGGAAGCCTAAAGCAGGACCTGGAAAGACCAAATGCTTTAATAAAATTTTATGTCTATTAAAACATAAAAACATTCAATACACAAAAAATGTAAAACTCATTACGCCTGCAATCCAATAAAAAAACTACCAAACAGAAAAATAAAACCTACAGGGGAAAGGGATATTACTCAACTCAACATTATCTAAAAGTAATAAAAATTATAAAAACCAGTAAACAAAAATATTTTAAAAATTGGTAAATCTCTATTCATATATATTTAGGAAGACAGAAGCCATTCATAAAGATACTAGTCTAACATATAGCAGTAAATACAAAGTCAGAAATGATAAACTAGACTGGACGTTGACTTGCTGGTAACCGGATAACAAAGAATAACTGAGATTGAAAACCACAAGCAATGAAAACTTCCAAATGAAACAAAGAAAAGGGCAAGAAGAATTAACAAGTCAGGGAGTTATAGAAGTATACATAAGAAGAATTAACAAGTCAGGGAGTTACAGAAGTATACATAAGCCAAATGCAGCTCCTCAGCCTACTGACAGGAGCATGCAGACAGATGATGTGACTGTCATAGTTAGCTTCAGCTTCACACGCCCAGGAGGAAGGATATGCAATGGAGATACCTCCTTCAGACTGGCCTAGGCATGCCTGTGAGGCATTTTATTAACTGTTAGTCAGGGTTGGTGGGCCAGCCTGCCGTGTGTGGTACTGTCTCTGGGTGGGTGAGCGAGCCTAGGCTGTATAAGAAACGTAGCTGACTAAGTAGAAAAAAAGCCAGTACTCAGTATTTCTCCAGGGTCTCCACTTCCTACCTCCAATTCCCACTAGAGTTCCTATTCTAACCTGCCTCAGTGATGAACTGTGACATGGAAGTGTTACCCAAATAATTCATTCCCTCCCAAAGTTGCTTTTGGTCACTGATCACAAACTAGAGCACCTACTATAAAGGACACTGTCCTAACTGGGAGGGGACATAGTTCAGTGGTATAGTGTTTGCCTGGTGCGTGTAAGGTGTAGCAAGGGTAAGAAAGGAAAAGAAACACCAAAACATCAAAAAACAAATGAGAGCAGGGCATAGTCAGAGACATCTGTCATCCGCCACTCAGGTGACAGAAGTAGGAGCGTGAGGCCAGCCTAAGGCAACACAGCAGGACTCCACATCAGAACAACAAATGCATTTGGTATACATAACCTACACAGCATCACTATTTATCAACACAGTGTAACTATTGTGTCAATGTTTCCATTTGTACTCATGTGGCTAAGTAGGAACTGAGGGAAAAAAAAAACACCCACAACTACAGCTACATGGACATGTCTTATACACAAACACATACACAGAGGAGGGCAGAGCATCTTCAACAAAGAGTGTGGAAAACCTGTATTTTTATAAGTAGAACAACAAAATAAAATCTCACACAACAAAAATTAACCTAAAATTAATTCAAGACCTTAAGTAGGCCCTTAAACTTCGAAATCACTAGAAGATATGAAGAAAAGACTTCAAGATGTAGGAATAGACAAGGGCTTTCTAAAAGGCCTCAAACAGCAGAAAAGGTAATCCCCACAACTGACAAATGATGAAACTAAAACATCGATGCTCAGCAAAGGAAGAATCGGCATACTGAAGAGAAAACACACAGGATAGGAGAAAAACCTTTGCCAACGACACATCTCATAAGTAGATTCCATAGAAAACTCAAAAGACTAAACATTCAAAGACTATATCATCCAATAAACAAATGGAAACATAAATTGAAGACATTTTTCAATAAAAGAAATTGAGAAGCCACAGAGATAATCCACAGCTCAGCAGCTCAGAGCACGTGCTTTTCTCCCAGAGGATTCAGAATCAATTCTAGGACCCACATGGCAGCCTACAAAACGGATCCAATAGCTTCTGGCTTCCTCAGGCACCAGATAAACATGTGGTACACAGACATACATGCAAGCAAATCATAAACACAAATGGACACAGCATATTAAAAATAAATATATGGCTGGGCGGTGGTGTGCACGCCTTTAATCCCAGCACTTTGGAGGCAGAGGCAGGCAGAGCTCTGTGAGTTTGAGGCCAGCCTGGTCTATAGAGTGAGTTCCATGATAGCCAGGATTATAAAGAGAAACCCTGTCTCGATAAACCAAAGGGGGAAATATAATTTAACACCCTTAGTTGCCATGATAATGTAATTTAAAATTGCTTCTCAAATCTGTTTCATCACAGTCAAATTGGCTATTATCAAGAAAACAATGATGGCAGATACTGTTGAAGAGGGAGGGCAAAGGAATCCTTATAGAGTTGCAGGTGAGAATGAAAACTGTGCAGATCAATATAGGTATTCCTCGAAAACAAAAACAGGCCAGGCATGGGTGCAGTGATATTCGTTTGTATTTTAATAAGTAAAGTTCAGAGATTAAAGCAGCCGCACTGGTCAGCCTTAAAGACCAGGCAGTGGTGACACATACCTTTAATCCCAGTAGCCACACTAGTTTGCCATTGAAACCAAGTGGTAGTGGTGTCTGCCTTTAATGCCAGCACTAGTGAGGAATATAAAACAGGAGGAGACAGCTCTCAGACACAGTCTCATGAGATTCCTGGAGGCAGGATCGCCATTTTGGACTGAGGTAGAGGTGAAAGCCAGTGGCTGGCTGCTTTGCTTTTTTGACCTTCAAGTTGAAAGCAATTTCTGTCTATTGGTTTTTATTAATTGTGCTACACATTTGTGGCTCACTCCTTTAATCCCAGCACTTGAAAAACAGAGTCAGGCAGATCTTTGTGAGTTCAAAGCCTGTGTAGTCTACATACTGAATTCTAGGCCACCAGAGCTACACAGTTAGAGGACATCACAACAAATACATAGAACTACCCTACGATCCAGCCATACCATCCCTTGGCATATACATACCCAAAGGAATCTAAGCAAGCATACCAAAGAGATACTTAGACAACCATGCTTATTACAGTACTGTTCTCAATAGTCAAGATGTGGAAGTAACCCAGAAATCCAACAATAGATAAAGAAAATGTGGTGTATATACTCATAGGAGTTTTATTCAGCCTGGATAGATGAGATCATTTTAATAAAAAATTTTTCCTTGTAAAATATTAAGGTATTATACTCACTTTTGGCAACTACTTTGCCTTGTTTTGTCTTTCTTCCTTTTCTTTATGAGGCAATCACAGTGGATTATATAACCATTCCAGGTGTTTAATATACCCACACATGTGGTAGTTTGAGAGGTTCCTCATAAATATCAAGCATTTGAATACTTGCCCAGTTGGTGGCTGTTACAGAGGATTAGGATGTGTACACTGGCCAGAGGAAGTATGGGTGTCAAGGGTGTCGAGGTGGATCCGCTCCACCTGGACCAAAGGTTAGAGAATTCAAGTCTGTTCCTTATATCATGTTAATGAAGTCCGTTGCCTCACCTCTCCCCTTTTGGAGTGAAATATATAAGCAGGTGGAAAATAACTTCAGGTGGTTCAGTACTCACTGAATGTCCCTCCCGAGGCTGTTCTGTGTTTCTGTCTCTGTTCCTTTTGCTTAATAATTCGAACCCTCACGGTCCTACACAGGAACGTACAAGTTTTGTCAAAGCTGATCTTCAACAGCATGTCACTGGGGACAAGCTTTAAGGTCTCAAAAGGCTCAGGCCACTTCAAGCTGGCTCTCTCTGTTTTCCGGCTAGTGGCTGTGAGCTCTCAGCTATTGCTGCCATGCTTTCGTTCTGTCAAGATAGACTCTAGCCCTCGGGAACAACAAGCCCAGTTCAACTTTCTTGAATGAACTGCTTGGTCACGGTGTCTCTAATACAATGGTGTAACTAATACAATGCACATTTTTATAGAGCCTTAGAAATACAGCTATTTATTATACATAAATAGAAAATACACATAACATAAAAAGCATCTGAGAATGAGAAAGCCTTCAATTTAGGACAATTGTTACTAAGCAAAGGAACGCCACAGCTCAGCATAGGGCTATGGGACACTGTGTAAGGTGAGGATCCACTAGAAAGGCCTTAGCTGGCTGAACATGATGGATTCAACAGAATGAGGATTCCAAATGCAAGGCCAGTCTGGGCTTTATGACAATATCCAAAAAGAAGAAGAAGGAAGAAGGAGGAGGAGAAGAAAGAAAGAAAACTTCAGTCTAGATAGCCTCAAATCCTTTGGTGATATTTTATTCCCTAACTTAGGTGGTATCAACTAGTTCAGCATATTGATTTGCAGGCTTTTTGCTGTTGTTTTTTAAGAAACTATAGCTGGGCATGCTGATGCAGACCTTTATCCTAGCAGACAGGGACCAAGAAATTTCTGTGAGTTCAAGGCCAGCTGGCCCATAAATCAATGTCCAAGCAAGGCAGAACTACACAGTGAGACCCTGTCTCAACAAATCAAAAAGAATGTAAATATAAGTTAACTTTCATCTTATTTTTAATCCTACAATGTAAAGATCTATTGCTATAAACTGAGAGAGAGCACCATGCGGGTAGGGTTCCCATGACAAGTATCACTGTACTAATAGAACAAGGGGCACTGGCAAGCCTCTCTCTCTCATTCTCCCTGTCTCGCTCTCTCTGACTTCTCTTCCTCTCCTCACCTTTTACTCCTTCCTTCCCCTCTATCCTTCTCTCTATCTTCCTCTCTTTTACCCTCTTCTTCCCATCTGTACCTCTACAGACTCCTCTCCCCTTCTCTTTCCCATATAGTTTCAATGACAGGACAAACAAGAAGGCAACTGCTTGCAAGGCAAAAAGAAAATCCACACCAAGCCAAACAGGCCAGAACTATGAACTTGAACTTCTCAACCTCTACATTTATGAGAGTTTAAATTTTGTGTAAACATTCCCTCAAAGATACTGTGTTGTAGAGTAAATTAGAATTAATGTCTCCCTCCTTTTTTCTACTTAGTAATAGGACTAGAAAGCAAATTTTCTAACCACTGAGAAACATTTAGGCCGTTTACAGCTTTATACACTGCCAAGAAAATTTTATACTATACATTTTTAAGACTGATTTTTATATGTATGAGTGTTTTCCCTACATATATGCATACATATAATCCGAATACCTGGTACACACAAAGGTCAGAAGAAGTTGTCAGGTCGCCTGCAACTGGAGTTATGGATGAGTGTAAAACACCATGTGGGTGCTGGGAACTGAACTGGGGTCCTCTTTAAGCAAGTGCTCTTAACCTCTAAGTCACACATCTTTCCAACCCAGTCTTTTTAACCTTTAAATCTGCACTGTGATTTTTCTGACTAATGTGATGAACTTATTGCTCTATTGTGATATAGCCCCAGCACTAGTTACTTAGTACATCTTTTCCCCATCACAGCAACCAAGACGACACCATCATCAAAGACTGAATCCCCTTAACTTGCAAATCTGTTATTCTGATCTTTTTATGTTTTTTACCTCTTCTGAGTAAGATAAATAAGGTGAAAGATAAGACTTTGCTAATTATTAGTAGCAGTGGATAACAGTTGCATCATGGCTATTCACAATATGCAACATGTATTTTTCTATTAATGTCCCATAACTAATTACTTTAGACACTGTGCTCCAGTATCTTTAGGTTCTGAGTTTCAGAACAAAATAACCCTAACTGATCACTTGGTGACACAATCCTCTTGAGAATCAACGGCATACAAAATCCAGAAATTAATTAAAACCTCCTTTGAGCCATGAGATTCTATTCCATCTGGAGCTTATCAACTGTAGAGTATGCTACCATTACAGAACAAAGTGACTTAGACGTGTGATCTCTGGTACAGAACCAACAGCACCATCCTCTGTGGATTAAAGCGGCCTTTGAACACTAACATGCCAAGACAGAGTCAAGAGGAAGAGTGGTTACCAGGGAGGAATCCTGCCTGCAGAGAGCTTGCCCTTCTGCCCTTCACACAAGAGTCTGTTTGCAACTGAGACTGGATTCTTGATGCCTACAATAGAAAAGTGACATAAAAAGAAATCAGAAATTTCTTCACATTTCTCCACTTAGTTTTGTGCTGTTTCAATAACTTTAAAATATCTTTGAAATTCTTTACAGACACCAAATGTAGTAACACAAACTTAACACGACACAATAAAAACTTAAAATGTAGTCTACGGAAGCAGTTCTCAACTTGCGGGTCATGAACCCTTTGAGAACTAAACAACCCTTTCACAAGGGTAGCCTAAAACCATCTGCATATTAGACATTTGCATTACAATTCATTAACAGTGGCAAACTTATAGTTATAAAGTAGCAACAAAAAAAAATTCCATGGTTGGGGGTCACCACAACAGGAAGAACAGTATTAAAGGGTTGCAGCATTAGGAAGGTTGAGAACCACTGGTCTTGGGGAACTTGGACCTGAGACTAAGAAGTAGACATTTTAAAACACAATTAATAAAAACTCAGAGAGAGACATTGGGGATCAACCTGAAGACCAGGAAAGCAAAACAGGCAGCCACTGGCTCTTACCTCTACCTCAGTCCGAAATGGCGATCCTGCCTCCAGGAATCTCAGCATGAGACTGAGACTGAGAGCTGTCTCCTCCCATTTTAAAATCCTCTCGAGTTCTGGGATTAAGGGTGTGCACCACTACTGCCTGGTTTCTATGGCAAACTAGTGTGGTGACTGTGATTAAAGGTGTTGTCATTGTGGTCACTGGGATAAAAGTTCATTGCTGCCTGGTCTGTAAGGCTAGCCAACGTGGCTGTTTTACTCTACGGCTCTTCAGGCAAGCTTTATTTATTAAAATACAAATTAAATGCCACTACAACATTTTAATTTTCAAACAATGTTTATTAATATGGAACTCATCTAATACATATTCAAGCAAGAACTGCACACTATGGGCAGAAAAACAGCCGAATCCTTTCCTGGTAGGAAGAGAGCCCACACAGAAATGTAAATACAAGCGTGTCTGTGTCCTTTCCTGGTAGGAGGAGAGCCCACGCAGAAAGGTAAATACAAGCGAGTCTGTGTCCTTTCCTGGTAGGAGAAGAACCCACGCAGAAAGGTAAATACAAGCGTGTCTGTGTCCTTTCCTGGTAGGAGGAGAGCCCACGCAGAAAGGTAAATACAAGC
>NW_004949101.1:8316890-8340133 GCF_000317375.1 Microtus ochrogaster | reverse complement strand
AAAAAAAAAAAAAAAGAAAGGTAAATACAAGCGTGTCTGTGTCTTTCCTGGTAGGAGGAGAGCCCACGCAGAAAGGTAAATACAAGCGTGTCTGTGTCCTTTCCTGGTAGGAGGAGAGCCCACGCAGAAAGGTAAATACAAGCGTGTCTGTGTCCTTTCCTGGTAGGAGGAGAGTCCACGCAGAAAGGTAAATACAAGCGTGTCTGTGTCCCATCCATCTACTCACCCACCGCTGAACATGGGACACCAAACAGCATGTGGAAAAGGTGAGCACACCTGTAGACCCAGCACTTGGGATACAGAAACAGGAGGATTGCCACACGTATAAGTGTAGTCAAAGATACATATAAGTGCCAACCTCACCTATGGAGTAAGATTTTGCCTCACAAAACACAAAAGTCATGACAGAATTAGAACGGGAAAAACAAATTAACTTTCCGTCCTCTTTCATAAGGCATCTCCATTACCTGCATTCAACCTTCCCTTACCTCTTACACTTAGCCTTTCTTGTTATACTGTACCCACATGTACATTGATGTACGTATATACACAAAGTTATTGGGCATGTGTATTTCTTTTTTGAAAATGGTATTTTTGGTTCATTTGCTCATTTGTTGATTGTCAATTTTATTTCCTTGGTATTTAAGTTCTTCAATTCTTTGAATATTCTAGACAATAGCCCAGTGTCAATATGCAGCTGGTAAAAACTTTTAACCGTTCTGCCAATGGTAAATGCCTTTAATCCCAGTACTCAGGAGGTAGTGGCAAAAAGTTCTATGCCAGCCTGGTGAGTTCCAGGATAGGTAAGGCTACAAAGAGACACTATCTCAGAAAACCAAAAAGAAAAAAAAAAAAGAGAAAGGAGGAGGAAGAAAAAGAAACATTATCATGTTTTGGACTATTAGTGCTATTGTTTCCTTTGACTTTGGAACAAGTCTAAGAATAGAGTCCTGGGAGGGGAATTCTCAGTGCTTGCTAGAAAACTCTATGAAAACAAGACAAAAGTCTGTGTGGTGGTTTGAAAAAACAAAAAATGGTCCCCAAAGGGATTGGCAATATTAGAAGGTGTGGCTTGTTGGAGGAAGTGTGTGTCCATAGAGGCAGGCCTTGAGATCTCACATATACTCAAGCCATGCTCAATGTGTCAGACCTCTTCTTTCTGCCTGCAAGTCAAGATGTAGCAATTCTCAGCTCCTTCAGCAGCACCATGTCTGCCTGCCACTGCCATGTCCTGCCAAGATGCTAATGGACCAAACCTCTGAACTGTGAGCCACCCAATTAAATGTTTTCCTTTATAAGAGTTGCTGTGGTTATATCTCTTCACAGCAATAGAAACCATAACTAAGACAGTCTTATGACCTCAGTTTCTTCAAAAACACAAAATTGTTCTTGATATGTGCGTTCATGCCTCTCCCAGGTATATCAGATAGGAGTGAGTTTACTTTAATTGATTATTCATTACAATTAACTATTGTTATTTATTTATATATCTCTATGGAAAAACATATTTTTGCAATATGTGGCTTGTCCTTATGACTGTATACTTTACTCATGGAATTCTTTTTTTTTTAAATATTTGTTTATTATGTATATAATATTCTGTCTGTGTGTATGCCTTTGGTAATGTCACTGGCTGATAAAGACCACCCAAAGATCAGCTTTGGACTAAAAATTGCTCAGGACAATTTCAAGTCAGCTAGCTGAGATGGTCCAGACTCATGCACTTCTCCAGCCAGGACTTCAGATAAGGACTACACTTTCCCATTATGGAGGGACTAGGAAAATATAACATAGCTAGCTTTCTCAGGACTTGATCATTAATTTACTTTTCTCAGTGTCCCCTAGAGATGTCACCACCCACCCAAACAGTAGGAAGCAATATAAAGAACATAATACCCACATTTCCAAGAGGTGGGATGGATGGCTATTAGTCACCCAATAGGTTATAAATATTACTCATCATTTAGGAGGATGGGTTACAATTTGCTATTGGTAATGGCCAGAAAAAACATTAAGCAAAGAATATAAGATTCAGGGATCTCCTTTTAAAAAGAAAAAAGGGGGATATACAAATGATAGGATAAAATGGTTGATGAATGAATCTACTATTAAACTAAAAGAGCAACTACCAGTCTTAAATATTTTACATTGGTATAGATTTCTGTATATTGATACAAATTTAAGGTTATTTTTGCTATACTGTATATATTTTTCTACTCTTGTTTAAGATATTTTAGTATATTGATATGATATAATTTTAAGTTTAATTTTGTTAGAATATATGTTTCAATTCTTGTTTAATGTATTGTACCTATGCAGCTCATTTAATAATGTAATGTAAATATCTAGTCCTTAAAAGTTATTATTACAAACTATTTAGGATGATAAAGAAATGCAGATTGGTAGTCACCTATTATACTCAAACTTATTGTTATATAGGGTATGTTTTCAAGGTCAAACATATATAATAATAGGTGCTCTTCAACACTTTATAGAGCTACAGAATATGGCATTTAAGATGCCTTAATAATATAAGGCTTTAGCTGGGCAGTGGTGGTGCACGCCTTTAATCCCAGCACTCGGGAGGCAGAGGCAGGCGGATCTCTGTGAGTTCGAGACCAGCCTGGTCTACAGAGCTAGTAGGCTCCAAAATCACAGAGAAACCCTGTCTCGAAAAACCAAAATAATAATAATAATAATAATAATAATAATAATAATAATAATAATATAAGGCTTTGTATGATGAGACACGCCTACTCCTAGCAGCACCAATCTACTTCAGAAAAGATGATGGGCATTGAAGAAACTCCACATGGAGTTTACTTCCTTTTAGCAAAAGTTAGTAACTGAGCAAGAAATGGCCCTTTTCTCAACTGCTGACAGTATGTTCACCAGATTGTACAAGCAGGACACAAAAGAAAGTGACTGCCAAACTTTACCAAAACAAGGCAGGACAGTCCTTCAAAATTTCTGCTTCACATTAGTCAGATATTCTAGGCCTGTCAGCCAAAGATGGATACCCCAACATTACAGAGGAACCTTGGGTGACTGTCTAGATAGCCAGCTGTTTCTATCATTTCTTACTTACTTTTGGAAGCTGTCTGTTCTGTACTTCCTGTTTACTCAGGTAATATTATATCCTTCCTGGGTCACTGATGGTGTTAAAAACTAGATAGTTATAGCTAATAGTTTTCCTTGTTACAAAGTTCAGAAAAGAAACTAACAAAAGAGGTTTAAAGTGTGTAAGATTGAAAGACATAAAAAGATTGTTTGGGGCTGGTAATACAAGTTAAGATAGAAAGTGAATTAGGTAGAATGCTTTGGACTCACCAAGACAGGTAAGACAATGGAGTATTTTCTCTAAATTTGTCAAATGCAAATGGACTGGACATTGTGAACATAATTATTTCCTGAAATTTGTTCTTATTATATACATAGTTTTACTATGTTAGAGTTAAAACCTTCCCTTTTTATTTAGAGAAAAGGGGGGAAATGTGTGATATTTTGATTGCATTTAATAATAGAGTTTGCTTTGAATCAGAGGGTAGAGCTAACCACTAGCTGACCAAAATTAATTAGGGAGGTTTTGGAGGACTGAGGACAGAGATAAGTAGTAAGGCAGGGCTGAGAGAGGACCTCAGTCCTTTTGGATGGAGAAATGAAAGAGACAGAAGGTCACTGGTGCCTTCTCTGCCATTTCTCTGATCATTCATTTTCTTACCCTAATATTTGACTGCCAAATTAATTGATAAAGAATAATTAGATCATCATCATATGGGTTTGGGGGTGCAAGTGTTCATGGAGAACAGAGGCATTAGTTCCCCTTAACCTGGATTTACAGGTGGTTTTAAGATAGTAAAGTTTTCTGGGAATTAGACTTGGGTCTTTTATAAGAACAGTATATGCTTTTAACTACTAAGCTATCTCTCCAGTTCAATGTTCTAAATCCTAACATGAAAACATTTAAAGTCTTGATCAAAGTGTATATATATGGCTGGATACCTTAGAAACTTCATATATCTACAGATAAAAATATGTACATTTAATGAATCTTTAAATGAATCATAAACCACTAAATAAATCTTTTATGCACTGATATAAAAAGACAGCCACAGATTCTGATTTAAATTTTTAAAAAAAGTTCCAGCAGTGGGCAGGGTGCTGCAAACCAAAATCTCTAATAGTCAAAGGGCTAGTGCAAAAGTATGAAGAAGTTAGAGCCTGCCTGGTTTGAAAAGCTCAAGGACAATTTGAGTTACATAACGAGACTCTGTAAGAGAAGAGCGGGAAGAAAAGGGAGGAATCCTGTTTCTGTTTCATTAAAATATATAAATGTGGGCCAATGAGATGGCTCAGCAGGAAAACATGCTTGTCGTACAAAGAGAGGACCTGCCGGGCGGTGGTGGCACACGTCTTTAATCCCAGCACTCGGGAGGCAGAGGCAGGCAGATCTCTGTGAGTTCGAGACCAGCCTGGTCTACAGAGCTAGTTCCAGGACAGGCTCCAAAGCCACAGGGAAACCCTGTCTAGAAAAACCAAATGCAGTTGTGACCTCAGCTTTCCTACCATGAGATGAGTGCCCCCTCTACGGAGTGGATGGGGGAATTAGATCAGGGGTGGGGGGAGAATAGAGGGGAACTGGGGTTGGTATGTAAAATGAAAAAAAAAAATTTAATGGAAAAAAACTGTTTATACTTAAGATTTTATGATCTTTATTTAGTAAAGAGGAATAATAATTATTTCAGCACTACTGCAAACAAAAATGATTACAAATACGGGACTAAGTTTTCAGAAGGCATGAAATGGTAACAAACTCAGTTTTTCAAATAATAGAAGACTATGTCATAATGCCCACATACCACTCAGTGCTCCAACTGCTCCAAAATTCAAGGATTTCCCATCCATTATGCTTGCGTCGCACTCGATTTCTCCTAGGAGATTCAGATTAGATCCCATTCCTGCATTTGTAAACGGAGAATCCTGAAAGCAAAAATGAATTTAAATACTATTAGTCTTAAAAAAGAATTAATGTCAATCCTTCATAAACCCTCCAAAAACTAGAAGGTAAGGGAATACTTTCTAAGACTCAGGCAATGTCAGTACTTCTCTGATGACAAAGGACAAAAATATTATGACCAAAATTAGAAAAATATTAGAGACCAATATACTTTATACTTTGTACATGCTAACATCAAAATCATTGAAGAAACAAAAGCAAACCAAATCCAGCAGAATATAAACAAGTGTTTATATCATGAACAAGAGGGATCTCAAGAAACAAGTCGGATTTAATATCTAGAAAAAAAATCAATCAAAATACATGTTAATAAAATAGGCATGTCAGGAGATATAGGGAAGACATTTAACAAACTACTAAACCCTTTTATAAAAACAATAAAAAAAAAACACTAAGTAACCTAGAAACAGAAACCAATATCCTTGCCATGATAAAGGAAACCTAAAAAAGTCCAGCTAATATTGCAAAATGGGGAAAAGGGGAAATCCTGAATAATTTTCCCTGAAAATTATCAAAAATTATAAAAAAAATTATCAAAACACAAGAGAAATATCTGTTCTCACTACTTCTTATTCAACAAGATGCAAGGAAATCACAGCACGACAATTAGGCAAGGAAAAGATATAAAGAGCAACTAAACTAGAAAGAATCAAGTATCGTCTCTTTTAAAAAGAGAGAGAGAGAGAGAAAGAAAAGTCAACATAATCTTTTCAGCATGTGTTACCTGTACAAAATAATGGGTTATGACAGGCCATGTAGCTTGAGCTACATGAGACCCTGTCTCCAAAGGATAAGAAAAATGTTAAAATAGGGCCATAATGAAAATAAGTTTATGGAATCTGGAATGGTGACTCGTGCTTAAGAGCACTTGTTGCTCTTGCAGAAGTCCCAGGTTAGATGCCTAGCACCAACTTGGTGCTTCACAATGACTCGCAACTCCTGTCATTGGAAAGGCTTTCCTCCATAAGTTAGGGCTGTAGGCAAGCCTATACCTGTAGGCATTTTCTTAAATAGTAATTAATGGGGGAAAGCTCAGTCCATTCGGGGGTGCCATTCCTAGGCAGCTGGTCCTGGGAGAAAGCAGGATAACCAAGCCATAAAGACTAAACTGTTCCTGCCTCCACGTTCCTGTCATGTTTGAGTTCCTGTCCTGATTTCCTTCAGTGATGAACAGTTGTAAGAGAGCAGAAGCCAAATAAACCCTTTCCTCCCCACGTTGCTTTGGTCATGGTGCTTTATCACAGCAATAGTAACTATGAGACAAATCTAACTAACTAAGACAGTGTACATCACCACAGTCATCTGACTTCCTAATCTTTATTATTAATCTGCCCCACAGAGCATAAGCCCCTTTATCTTTTCAGGGGTTTTATTCCAGAGTTAAAAACAATGTTTCATCCACACATGGTAAAAACTTGTAGAATGACTGAATGGAAGCTAATTATAACTAGGTAAAATAGAATAATTAATATTGTGAACCCCTTGAGCCAGCTAGATAATAATTCTTGCATGGCATTCTTACAGAGAAACTCAAAAAAAAAAATAGCAATATCCCTTTGAAAAGCAGGACAGAAGAAGCACCAAGCCAGGATCTATTCTCCTAACATGACAAGGAAGCTTTTCCTACAGTAAATCTGGCAGCTTCCAGCCAAGGCAAGGAGCCACAACACATACTTTTTCACTAAAAACCACAAGCTGCATTACCCACTTAGTATCCTTTGATAAAAGCAAAAAATAAAGACAGTTTGCACAGTTACAGGGTATACCATACCTTGAGAGATTCATTGTGTGACTTCTATTAACACCTCTTACAAATGCAAACAATTAAGTTTTCAAATATACAAAAACAAAACTAGCATAATATAAAATCATTTTGCATAAAATGATGCTATCTGTCCAGTCTCTTTTATTCCTGTTAGATTATGTCAGAGGTCTACTGACAGATCACTAATATATTAGTGTTCACACTGTCTCAAGTGCAAATGCAACAAGCACATCATAAGGTGAATGAGACATGGGAGAATATACATTTTTATCCATACATGATTAAGTATTCCATTGAAATGATTTAATTACTGCCTCCAATGACAAGCAAGTGATTGATCTTAAAGTAACAAGTGGGAAATAGTCTTAAAACAAACTTTCATGAATCTTTCTAGGTAAGAGTATTAGGGTACATAAATATAGCTCAGTGACATAAAACTTGCCTAGCATATACAAGACCCTGAATTTGATCCCCAGTATACAAAAAAAGTAATAAAAATGGGTGCTTTTCCTTCACAGGAATTCTTCGAATTCAAATGAGAAAAATGCAGCTCCAGACTAGTCTGAGCTACATAGTGAGATCCCATCTCAAGCGAGGAGGGCAGGGGGATGAACAAAAACTTTAAAAAATGAAGTATGCCTATCTTAGCCAAAACTATGCCAAGAATTATTACCTCTCTGTTATTTCCTTATTGGTTCATAATATCTGCAGGATGAAGAGTGGCGAATGAAACTAAGTTATGACAAAAACAATCTACACACACAATTCAAGGACATATTTAACAATCAATTAAGCTCAAATTTTCAAGAACTAAATGATTGAAGGTTTTCCACTTAAATTCCTTTATGTTAATATAGGTTAGCATTCACTCATTCAACAAATATTTATTGGCTGCCTAGTGCCAGACAATTCTTTTGCTGTAAAAGGTCAGATATATTAAATGATTCAGACTTGTGGACCACACAATGCTTTAGCTACTCAACTGCCACTGAGGGACAGAAGCAGCCAGAAAAAATACACAAATGAGTGAGCAAGGCTGCATCCCAAAGAAGTTGCAGTTTGTACCCTGGAATTTGAATTTCATATAATTTTCTAATATCATGAAATATTAGTTTCCTTTTGATTTTGTTTCAATCATCTTAAAAACTAAAAACCATTAAAAGTTTACAGAACATCAGAAATAGGCAAAGAGCCCATTTGGCTTTTTGACCCATTTGTTAAACAGTGAGTAAATCTTAGGGCTTATAGCAATACACAAAACAGAATACAGTCTTCCCGACAAGAAGCCTCAGTCTCGGCTATAGGAGGCAGATGCCTTCAGCAGCAGAGCACATGCTTAACACTGTCAAGGCCCTGGGTTCCACACTCAGTACCAAAAAAGGGGAGAAGTTGGTAGGGTGGGAAGGTAAGGAAATAGATATTCTTTGGTATCTGAAGTGGGTTTAAGTTTCATAAAAACCCCACCACCAGACTGGGTTACACAGTGAACTATCTCAAAAAATCAAAAATAATGTGAAGCATAATGGCCCATGCATATAATCTTAGCACTCGTGAAGGTGAAGCAGAAAGAGCTCCATGAGTTCAAAAACAGCTTGGCTACATAACTAAAATAATATAGTTGTTACATTAAGGAATGACAAGAAAAACTACATGTTCATTACAGATGCAAATTTCAGTTGGAATGTTTTTGATCTGCACCTACAAAAATTGAGAAAACATGACTATGTAGACTGATGATAAATTGGATGGCATAACATACAACAATAAATATAATAACGCAAATCTAAATAAAATAGAAGATAGGTAACAGTCAGAAAGATAAACAGGGGAGTCAAGTAAGCCAGAAAGGTATCCACAGTTTAGTTTTTATTTTGTTTCTTCTGACATTATTTCAGACTTAAACCTACAGTATAAACCAATATCCAAGAGAGAACAAGATGGTTCAGTGCGTAAAGACACCTGCCATCACGTCTGTCAACCTGAGTTCAATAAATAGATCCACGTGGTGGAATGAGAGAACTGACCTCACAAGCAGCCTGCTGACCTGTAGATGCCATGGCACATGTGTGTTAATGCACATAATAAAATAAAAAAGGTAGTTTAAATTTCAAGTAATCCAATAACCAGAATATATACAGTTCTTCTACAACCATGAAGGATCAGAAAATAAAAATTATAAATCAGCATAAAACATGAAGTGACATCAACAAGTATTTTTCCCAAGACATACAAATGGCCTACAAACACGTAAAAGTATGTTGGACATCATTTCTATTAGGGAAATAAAGAAACAATGATGAAGTACTGTAGAGGTAGTTTGAATGTAATTGGTCCCCATAAACTCATACGGAGTGGCATTATTAGGAGGTGTGGCTTTGTTGGAGTAGATGTAGCCTTATTGGAAGAAGTGTGTCACTGTGGAGGCAGGCTTTGAGGTTTCATATGCTCAAACAATGCCCAGTGTCTCAGTTTACTTCCTGTTGCCTTTGAATCAAGATGTAAGAACTCTTAGCTCCTTCTCCAGCATCATGTCTGCCCGCATTCTGCCTAGCTTACCAACGTGACAATAATGAACTAAAACTTTGAATTGTGAGCAAGCCGCTCCAATTAAATGTTTTCCTTTATAAGAATTTCCATGGTCATTGGAAATTCTCCACAGCAAAAGAAACCCTAAGACAGGTACCAATTCTCATTCACAAGGATAGCTTTAGTGACAAGGGCGGGGGAGGGTGGGACGGACCATAATAACTTGGATGCAAAGCAATTCTCACACATTGTTACTACGATGAAAAATGGTTCATTCTGTAGTTATGGAAAACAGCTTAATAGTTGCATAAAAAGTTCAATGTAGAATTAACACACGACCCAGAAAGTCTATGTATAGGTAAATATCCAAAGAAACTAAAATTAAGTTTTCAATATCTGTACAGGTGCTATTCACAGCAAGGGTATTCCCAATAGTCTAGAGGTGGAAACTGCCCCTATTCAACAGTGAATTAGTGGATAAAAGTGCTGTGGCATGCACAACAATGCTGACTAGGTCTGCAGAAAGAAGAATGGAGTACTGACAGATGCTGCAGTGTGGAAGTCTCAAAAGCATTGTACTTAAGTGGGAGGGTAGGCACAAAAGCTATGATTTAAGCTGTATGAATTATTCAGAAAAGATACTTTCATAGAGAGAAACAACAGACTATGAGTTGTCATCAAATAGAAGACAAACAAATAAAGAGTAACTGCCTAAGGGGTATGAGGATTCTTTATAGAAATTTGGAACAAGATAGAAAATGGTATCTACAAAGCACTGTCAACATACTGTTATTAGTTTTTCAAGTTGTTATATGAACTTCACCTCAATTAAACATACAAAAGGAGACACAGAAGTACATATATTCAATGATTCTACATATGTCAAGCTCTGTAACTCACAAAATATTGTTAACCTAGTGTTATTGGGACTTTCTAGAGGGGCAGAAATATGTTTCCTGGTCCAGGTGCTATAGACAAAGGGCTATATTCACTCTGAAAAATTATCAGAGCTATTCATAAACAATAAACTTGATTATTTTCTAGTATATACACTATACTCAATAAACAACTTTAAAACCACAATACAAATTTCTTAGAATAAAACAACTAAAGTTTTTAAAGACTGTTACAACTGTGGATCCAATCAGTCTTTCTGCTCAAAATAAAAGAATCATTAAGTGAAATTCTCCATTCTCCCACTCCAAAGAGCCCCATTTGGAACATATGCGTTAAATCTAAGGTTCCTTTATTTTTAATAAGCTACTACACATTACTCTGTCAGAGCTGGATCATACTGTCACTCTGAGAAACTCATTTCAGTGACTCGCTAAGCTGCTTAACTTAGGCCATTTTCAGAAAGTTTGTAGTCTATCAACATTAACACATAGCAAATAAATAGCAAAAAGCTACACAACAACAACTATAAAACACTGAAAAGGCTATCTCTGTAGTAGCAGGATTCACCCTACATTAGAGAAAGATGTGAATCAGAACAAAGAGTAAAATGGGAATGACTAGGGTAGGTAAACATAAAGTTTCCTAGGCAACCATTAGTATATTGCATTAAGTACTAACATCTTTTCTTTTCTTTTTTCTTTTTTCTTTTTTTGTTTCCTCGAGACAGGGCTTCTCTGTAGCTTTGGAGCCTGTCCTGGAGCGATCTCTTGTATACCAGGCTGGTCTTGAACTCACAGAGATCCACCTGCTCTACCTCCCGTGGGCCACCATGCCTGACTTTTGCTTAATTTTGTTTTGTTTTCTTTTCAGTAAAAGAATGAAGATATGATAAATGGTGACGGAAGCTTCTTTAGAGGAGGTTAGCAAAACAAAGATGGAAATGAAGGCAATGTATTTGGACTTACAGTACATTTTTCACCAAAAATACTCAGTGCAATACTTTACTCCAGGGACTCAAAGGGAATAAAGAATTTGGTTCAAGCTTATCTAGAGCACCAAGTACTTTGATCAGTTTTACCTGTAGCTCAAAACTCTACAGTGAGATATACTTGGTTAATGGTTCAAACTGCTGCAATTGGTGTTTTTGAAAAGCTGTTAGTTTGATTTGTAATTCATTTCAAAAGTAGTAAGCTACTTAAGTTTTGATAGAAATTCTATTTTTTTAATTTTTTCTTTAATAAATTTTTTTTTTCATTTTACTTACCAACCACAGTTCACCCTTTCTCCCCTCTACCCGCTCCCCCACCACCTTCCTCCACCTCACCTTCCCCCCATCCAACCCCCTATTCACTCCTCAGAATGGTCTCCCATGGGAAGTCTACAAAGTCTGGCATATCAAGCTGAGGCAGGACCAAACCCCTCTTCCTTGTATGATAGATGAGCAAGGTATTCCTCCATAGGGAATGGGCTCCAAACAGCCAATTCATGCACTGGGGATAAATCCTGGTCCCACTGCCAGTGGTCCCACAGACTGCCCAAACCACACAACTGGCACCCACATTCAGAGGGCCTAGTTCGGTTCTATGCAGGTTCCCCAGCTGTCAGTCCAAAGTCAATGAGCTCCCACCAGCTCAGGTCAGCTGTCTCTGTGGGTTCCCCCATCATGATCTTGATACCTTTGCTCATATAATCCCTCCTTCCTCTAAATTGGACTCCAAAAGCTCTCCTCAGTGCTTTGGTGTGAATCTTTGCATCTGTTTCCATCAATTACTGGATGAAGGTTCTATGGTGACAATTAGGGTGGTCATCAGTCTGATTTCAGGGGAAGGCCATGTCAGGCACCCTACCCTCTCCACTATCACTAGTAGTCTTAGCTGTGGTCATCCTTATGGATTCCTGGGAGTTTCCCCAGCACCAGATTTCTCCCTAACCCTATAATGACTTCCTCTATCAAGATATCTCTTTCCTTGCTCTCCCTCTCTGACCCTACCACAACTCAAACATACCATTCCCTCATATTTTCCTGCCACACCTTTCCCTTTCATCCACCCCACCTCCGTCCCACTACACTCCCAATTTACTCAGGAGATCTTATCTATTTCTCCTTCCAAGGGGAATCCGTCTGAAAACCAGTATGGTGGTATCTCAGAAAATAAGGAATCAATCTACCTCAAGACTCTTGGACAAATACCCAGAGGATGCACACTCACTCATACCACAAGGACATTTGTTCAAGCATGTTCATTGCAGTATTGTAATAGCCAGAACATTGAAACAACCTAGATGGCCCCCAGCTGAAGAATGGATAAAGAAAATGTGGTACATTTACACAATGGAGTATTATTCAGTGGTTTTAAAAAAAATGACATCTTGAAATTTGCAGGCAAATGGATGGAACTAGGAGAAAAAGCATCATCCTAAGTGAGGTAACCCAGACCCAGAAAAACACAGTATGTACTCATTCATGAGTGGATCTTTGATGTAACAAAAAGGCTAACCAGTCTACAATACACAACCCCTAAGAAGCTAGGTAACAAGGAAGACACTAAGACAAATTCTTTTCACAACAATTTTCGGCCTCTAAGAGCATCAAACTACTACCAAACTATCAATTCATTTTCTTGGCCTTTATAACAAGGTTAATTTGACATTTCAATCCAAGATTATTTTCAGCTATACCCTGAACTAAAATACTGTTAGTCACACTCAGAACCTCAAGGGCCAGCTGTCATTCAGCTCTGGCAGACTGTAGCTCTGAGAAAGGCACACTCCATTTGGCAAGATCTATTTTCTACTTTAAACAGAAATTTTAAATCCATGTTTTATATGATTCTCTTAACATTTAAATGTTTACAACAAATTTCAAATTTTTAAAGATTTATTTAATGTGTATGAATGCTTTGCCTGTACGTAAGTGTGCCATGTGCATACAGTGCCATGGAGGCCAGAAGGAGACAACAGATCTCCTTGATCTGTGCTTTGAGCTGTCATGATGGTGACTGGAATCTAACGTAGGTCTTCTGCAAGAGCAGTAAGTGATCTTAACCACTGAGCCACCTCTCTATCTCCCTCTGGTATACAGATCCATCCATACACATTTGTGTGTTTTCTTCTTTTTAACTTTCAACATTTTATAAAGGTTCAGGTCCCATGCTTCTGCAGAAGTAGTATCTTAAACTTTAAATAACTGAGGTCATTCTTTCAGGATTCTCTGGAAGTTCTCAGAGAAAACTATTATAAAACTCTGAGTTTGGCCCCTCCCAGATTTCTGTTTCTTGGTCCAACATGCCTTCCTCCTATCTGGCATTCCCCATGAAGTCTTGACAAGAACTCAGCCAATGAAGGTACCATACCACTGAACTTCCAGACACTTGAGTTCTATACTTTCTCTAAGAAGTTCAGTTTCTGCTATTTCATTACAGTGGGAAAAGGCTAATTCAATAATCAACTCAGATGTCTGTGGTGTGAGATAATCCTCTGGATGCTGTGAATAAGTATTACTCTCATTGGTTAATAATAAAGCTGATTGGCCTATAGCAATGCAGGATAAAGTTAGGCAGGACAATCAAAACTAAGGATTTGGAAGATGAAGGACAGAGTCAAGGGAGATGCCAACTAGCTGCCCAAAAAACAAGATGCCAGAGGACTGGTAAAGCCATCGGCTGGGTAGCAATACACAGATTAATAAAAAATAGATTAATTTAAATGTAACAGTTAGTAATAAGCCTGAGTTATCAACCAAGCATTTTGTAATTAATATATATACCTCTGTGTATTTATTTGCGACTAGGCAGTCAGAATGGGTAACCTCCATTTACATGTCTGCTCATACTCCTATACTGAACATCACAGTTAGTGGACTTGGGACTTGTCCTTCATCTTCTCTTTTAGTTTGCCAATTTACCAATTCTCTACATACTCTTTATGATAGATTTGATGGGTGTAAGTCTGCAAATTGTTCTGTCCTTTGTTCAATTCTAAAGGAACAGTAAATGAAAATACAATAAAACTTTTACTTTCAATAAGTTTTATTGAACTGTGTTAGTCTTCCTTTCCATGGTAAATAACTGACAAGGTAGGCAATGATAGGAATCTACATAGAGAAGTCACAAGAAGAATATGAACTTCCCAAAAATGTTAATGCAAACTGAACCCAAATGCAAGATTTTCAAAACTAAAACTAATTAAGGAGTGGGAATACAGTTCATACACTCACACACCTTGGGTTTAATTCCCAGTACCAAGACAAGGGATAAAAGAACAAGCCAAAAACACTGAAAAACTAAAGAATAATTAACTCCTATCTATTATCACAGGTTTACTGCGTGTGTTGAAAAGGCAGCTAAGATGTTCCTAGGATGCCTGTTCTTAGTCATTCTGTTTTTTAAAGATATTCATGAATATTCACTTTTATATCAATATTTCTATCAAAAAAACTTAGGCAGTTAAAAATAATGAAGACATACTTCACTACGGTACATACAAAGTGTGTTTGAAATGTTAGCAAACATCAGAATTTTAAGAGTAGAAAGCTAAAATATTAATGGACTTTGATAAAGCACCAAAGTTAGCCAGGAATTCACTAGGCACAACTCAAGTCTGTTTCATTCATGAATACTAAACAACATGGCATACTTTAAAAGAAGAGTTCCTAATGAAATCAGAAAACTTTCCGTCTTCATTCCATAACTCCTAACGACAGAGCAGTCTTTCTTTTCTGGCGAGCTCCCTTTCCTCTCTTCCTCAGGACATACTTGCAGATGCACTGGCTCCTTTACAGACATGCTAAGAGTTCTCGCTGTGGTTGATCAAAGCTGGAATGCCTGAGGAAATTACTCAACTAGACAGCCCGGAATTGCATCCAGCCAAATAGTTAGAATGCTCTACTTAAACATGTGTTAAAGTAATACCTTAGATGGACTGGATGTAAGTTGAGAGAACATTTGTCTACATCACACTCTGTGAATGCTAAAGTTTAATATTAGTGGCAGTTCATTTGCTAAAACTGTCTAAAAAACACTAGAAAAAAAAGCTCTTACAACCCTATTCTATGTAAGATCCTTTAAAAATGCTAGAAAAATTGTGATAAATGTTGATATTTGTTCATAAGAACATTTGCTAATCTGGCATAGTCTATTAAAAATACAATTATTTTCATTATTTAAAGTATTTTAGTAAAAACATTATACTTACCTTTTTATTATTAGTCTGCCTAATTTTCAAATAAACATAATATAATTATGCAGAAAAATGACATCATGGCAGTTTTTTTCCACATTTTTAACTGAAAGCCACAGAGCTACAGTACAAGAGTTACTTGTCAAACACAACAGAAACCTTTAAACTAAAATACTGGCTTCGAGACTTGCACATCTGAAAGAGTTTTAAAGTGTTTTCGTTGGACTCATTATTATGTCCAGGAGGAAGTTAGCACACACAGTACCTGAAACTGTTCTTTCCACATGAGCTACAATAAAAAGACAAATGCAGCTATTTCCCCAACCCTGCCAGACTTGGCGGTCACTTACACTTCCCTTCAAACTAAGTCATTATACCTTTTAAAAATGTTGACAATAATATGGAAAATATCACTCAAATAAAACTCACCAGGTCATGGAATTACAGCATTTACACCATCCTTCTTTCATGACATAGTCAAAATGGAGGCGGGGGAGAGAGCTAGTTTTTAAATCCTCTACTAACTATATTTGTTTTTATTAAAAACATTTCTACCCTACTACAAAATGTTGTTGACCACTATATATATGCTAGAAGAAGGAAATATAAGTGAATTTCCCACCCTGAATTCTGTAAGAAGCTTCGTGCACTGTATAGTGTTGATGCCCTGTGCCAAGAAATAGGAGGATACCAATTGTCATGAAATGTACAGATCATGTAAAGCCTAGATATGAAGTGAATATTGTTGCCAATAAATACTCCTTAGCAGTAGAAAAGACCAAAGAACTTTTGACAAGCAGAATGTTCACAATTTAAGTTGTTTTCTACAGTGTCATAAGATCCTTCAATGAAGTTCTCACATTAAAAATAAGACAAAAAACAGAGAAATAACAAAAAATTTTTGAATAATATTATAAATAATTTTGAAGCAAGATTTATATGATACTCTTGAGAGCCTTAAAAATTATGTGCCACATTTCTTCATTCTTTCCTGGATTCTGAATTAAGATTGAATTTAAGAAACAAACAAAAACTTTGCTTTTTAAGATAGGCTCTCACTATGTAGTTCTGGCAGTCCTAGAACTCACTGTGTAGACCAGGCTGGCCTTGAGCTCAGCAAGCTCTGCTTGTCTCTGCCTCCCAAGTGAAGGAGTTAAATCAGCGCACCACTACACCCATTTTTGGTGTTGTTTGTTTGTTTGTTTGTTTTGGATACACAAAAACTTAAAATCAAAGGGTAATATTCTGGAATTGGGGAGATAATTTACAAAACAGGTGTGGTGGCAGGAAAGATGGCACACACTACTCTTTCAGAGGACCTGAGTTCAACTACAAGAAATCACATTGGGTGAATCACAGCCAGGGACACCTGCACTCACAAGAACATGTAAATACACATAATTAAAAGTAAATCTCTGAAGCAAAACGAAGTCATGTGTGGCATCACTTGACACATGTGCCTGTAACCCTAGCATTGAGAGGCTGAGATCCTCTATCCTCAGTGAGCCAGAATAAGTGGCAGACCCTGCCTCAAAACAGAGTGGAAAGTATTACAGGAAAACACCTGCCTTCTGACCTTCACATATATGTACAAGCAAGCACTCAACACACACACAATTAAAAAAAAAATAAGGCCCCATGGCGAATTTTCTTGATTGATGATTGATATGAGAGAGCCCAGCTCACTGTGGGCAAATGCTACCCCTGCGCTGGTGGTCCTGGGTACTATAAGAAAGTAGGTTGTAACAGGCCATGGAAGAAGACAGTAAGCAACAGTCTTCTCCTCCATGGCCTTTGCCTCCAATTTCCTGCTCAGTTTGAGGTCCTGCCCTAGCTTCCTTTGACAATGGACTGTGATGTGGAACTGTATTCTGAAATAAACCCTTGCTTTTGTTCACAGTGTTTTATCACAGTAATTAAGACAAAAATTGGTAGCAGAAGTGGGGTGTTACTATGATAGACTTGGCCATGTTTAAGAGCGGATAGGATAGTGAAAGGACTTTGGACTGGGAAATCACTGAGTGTTCATAGCTAAACGGGCTGCTGTGAGAAGCTGAAAGATAGGAATGTTATTAAAGCTTGGCTTATGATGTTTCAGAGGGAAGTTTTGAGAATCGCTTAAAGACTATATGGGGGCTGTTTGATATTTTGAGTATTAAGACTGTATGGTTCTGGTCAGCTGGAGCTGAAATATCAGCTGTCATTCAGAGACTTAAACCTCTAAAGTGAAACCTTTGCTTCACAGGGGCAACTGATACTGGTCAGCTAGGGCTGAAGAGTCAGGTGTACTTAAGAAGGAACTGGCATAGATGAAGAGAAAAATACTTTCTGCAGAGTCAGCTAGAGAAGCTGTGGTCCAAACTTCTGAGGTACAAGGCTGTAGCTTGTGCTGGCAACTGAACTTGGTAATGTTAAAGTAAAGTCATACTGCTTTTGAAGGCACGAAGCTTGGAACTATGCATCACGGCTGGAATCTTTGATGAGAGGCCACTGGTGAAGATACAGAATCAAATGAAGTGGAAGACCCAGGACTGGAGGGGTTCTAGAAGGTTTGGTACTATGAGGCAAGGTCACAGTCCAGGGAGAGAGCCCAGGAGAAGGTACTGGTGGAAGTGTTACCTTGTTGCAGCATGTTGGAGATGAGACATCACCAAGGACAGCAGCAGCTATGAGATGGAAGCAGCTTTACTCAGCCTAGAAGACAAGTGGTGTGTGCTGGGAAATGAAGCCCTTTGGAGCACAGGTCCTAGATATATATATAGTGATATAGATATAAAGTGATATATATATGATGTCCACTATAGGAGTTTAATTTTAATTGATTTGATTGTACAAGTGCCTTGATTTTTCCCTTTTGGTATAAGAAAGCATTAAACTTATTTTTTTGTTTTACTTTGTTTTGTTGGTTTTAATTTTACTGAAGCCTATAGTTAAGAGACTTGGGAATTCTACAGAGACTTTGGATATTTTAGAAAAACTGTGAAATTTAAAAGAGATCTTGAATATTTTAAAAACACTGAATTGTAAAGTGTTTCAATTTTAAAGACTGGAACTTTTTAAAGTTGAAATGCTTTATATTGTTATATTAGTATTAACATGATATCTTAGGGACAAAACAGAAAAGTTATAGCTTAATAAGTGATGTGTTTGTGTGTCAAGTTGAAAAGAGATCAACTGTCCTAATTAGTTTTTTAGCAACTTGACACAAGATAGAATCATTTGGGAAGAAGTAACCTCAATTGAGAAAATAGCCTGACAGACTGGTCTGTGGGCAAGCCTCAGGGGCATTTCCATTTCCTTAACTGATCTGGGAGGCCCAGGTTACTGTGGGCAATGTCTTGCCTGGGCTGGCGGTCAGGATGCTATAAGAAAGCAGTCTGAGTAAACCATGGGGTGCCAGCCAGTAAACAGCACTCCTCCATGGCCTCTGCATCAGTTTCTACCTCCAGGTTCCTGTTTGAGTTCCTGCCCCGAATCCCTTCACTCACAGATTGTGCTATAGAACTGTAAGCTAAAATAAACTCCTTCTGCCACAAGTTGCTTTTGGTCACAGTGTTTTATCACAGCAAAAGGAACCCTGTAACTTAGGCCTATTTTTAATACCCAGCATACCCCTCCACCAAAGAATGCAGAGTCTATGGTTACACACAAATGAAACACGCAGAAAAGTTTCAGCTTCAATCCTTCACTAACAAAGGGGGAAAGTTGTAAAAACATAAAATTCTATAAGATTGATGTCTGACATCTCAGATTTTGCAGAAAAATGGATAGAGCTAGAAAACATCATTTTGAGTGAGGTAATCCAGACCCAGAAAGACAATTATCACATGTACTCACTAGGAAACATGATTTTGAGGGAGGTAATCCAGACCCAGAAAGACAATTATCACATGTACTCACTCATAAGTGGTTTCTAAACATAAAGCAAAGAAAACCAGCCCACAAATCACAATCCCAGAGAAACTAGACAACAATGAGGACCTAAGAGACATACATAGATCTAATCTATATGGGTAGTAGAAAAAGACAAGATCTCCTGAGTAAATTGGGAGCATGGGGACCTTGGAAGAGGGTTAAAGGGGAGGGGAGAGGAAGGGAGCGAGGCAGAGAAACATGTAGAGTTCAATAAAAATCAATAAAAAAACAAATAATTGCAATGTGGTGCAAAGTAAAATAAAAATTCAGATTTTCTTTTACCAAGAAAACAAAAAGACTGATGTCTGAAATGATAAATCAAGTAAGTACAAATACAGATGCAATGATTCAAAACAATAAAACTGCAATTCTCATAACCAATGAATCTAATTATATCCATGAATACTGAACCACAGCATATATTAGTCAAGATCAAATAAATTACTTCTACATAGTCAAAACACAGAAATATCACCAATTCTACAATCATACCATAGGTTGATTGAAACAGTTCAAAACTGAGTATCAAATGAAATATATTCTTAAGAGTAACAATGACGAGAGAAAAATGAAAACTCATACGTGAAGCTATATGCTTCTCAGAAACTGCTAGGTCTAGTCTTAGAACACATCCCCTTGACAGCTTCGGCCAAGAGGAAACATCTGATAAGGCCCATAGAGCACTTCAAGAATGGCTAGAAAAATAAAGAAAGTCTTCCTGTTCCCATCAGTACAAAGTAAATCATGACATGATCTGTAGTTAAATATTTTCACTTGGCTTCTGATACAGAGTAAAGTTAAAAGTAAAATCTAATAACTGTCTTGATTTTCTTCTTATTCTTTAAAAAAAAAAAGTGAGAGAAAAAAATATTGTTTTTCCCCAAGCATGTACTCTGTGCTAGAAAGCAGACATGATTTCTAGAGTCTTGGGAAGAGAGCAGCTGTACCTACCTAACGTGTAAACACAGTAAGTTACAAGTTGATTCTCAGTACTAAAGGCAAGAAACAGCATTAGTACTCCAAAAAGTGTTTTAAAAGAACGTAACTTACTTTGACCGTCCCAGACTAAGTGGGCTCTGTCTGATGCTTCTTTGTCTGCACAGGGCCACCCACAGCCTCTCTTCTAATTAAATCAAAGCTCTAGCAGCAGAGCAAGCAAACAAGGTGCCTCCCGTCTGTGTACAGCTCTTCAGGACACAGTTCCCTTGGCCAGAAGATGGAAATTCTTGGGAGAGGTGATTTTCTGCCTCTTCACAAGAAGAACACAGAGACTTGGCTGGATGCAACTCCATGAAGTGTAACGGTGTGTATACACCTCAAAAAATAAAACAAAAAATGCAGAGAAACATAAAGACTCCATAATAGCTGGAACACACAGAAATAATGAAGCACCACTGGAAATACTGCTAGAAAGACAGCACAGTCGGGGCTCGGAAATAACTGGCGACACCAACTATTTTAGAAGGAAAGGAAAGAACATCTCAAGTTAAAACTACAATTCCATGCAATGAATATACTGCAAGCACTAGGAGGAAAAAAGCAATCATTTGTTAAAGGCAAATCTTTTATTCCACATAAATAAAAAGCACAACTTCCCCCTCCCACATTACAACAAATAAAAGACAACATCAATGAAAAAGAAAACTTGGGCTTTGAAGAGCAGGAAATATAAATGCATCACCAACCACAGTACAGTTAGTGTGTGTGTGTGTGTGTGTGTGTGTGTGTGTGTGTGTGTGTGTGTGTGTGTGTAACTGCATCAGCAATGGAAGAGGACAGAGAACTGCTCCACCTGGAGACCAGGAGAACAAGAACACTGCAAAATGGAGGTTCTAATTTATTTAGACAATGTTCAACCTCTCTAACTAATGGAAATGATCAGATACCTTCTGATTGTTTTGTTTTTGGCCTTTACTAAACAACAACTGAGGGCTAAAGAGAGACTCAGCAGTTAAAAAGCTAGCAGTTGAAAAGCTGGGTATGGTGACACAAGCCTTTATTCCCAACATTCAGGAGACAGAGGCAGGTAGATCTGTGAGCCAAGATCAGCCTGATCTACAAAGTGAGTTCTAGGACAGCCAAGGCTACACAGAGAAACCTTGCATCAAAAGGAAAGAAAATAATAAAGCTAGCTGCTCTCCCAAAGGAAGGTTTCAGTTCCCAGCACCAACATCAGGTAGGTCCTAATTGCCACAATCTCCAGCTCAGTGATCTGATGCTTCTGGTCCCAGCCACCTGCCCTCACATGCACATACCCACATACAGCAACACACATACAGACACATGTAATTTTAAAAAGTCAATTTTTTAAAAGTTAAAAAATAAGACACTGAAGTAATGCACAGAACAGGTGACAGGAAACATCTGGGGCCCTCAAGCAAACACACTGATACATGTCAGTCCTCCTTAATGTACTGTCCATCCGGGTATGCCATACACTAACTACAAGCCACACCGTCTTCATGACCACTACACATTTCAAGCATCAGTAGGCTGCAGGTACTTTATTTCTCCAACACCTGAGACACATAGATAATTTCAGTCAGAAATGTACAATGCCCGAAGAAAGGAGTGTGGCCAATTCCTACAGGCGAACAGATACCTGATATGGGATCTCCCAACAATAGACTACTCAAAAGTGAATGGAATTCTCAAGTTCCTACAGGTGCATGTCATTGGTTCCTAGCATAAGAGGATATAAAGACACACACAAATGTATAAAAGTTTTAAATATAGTAACACAGTATAGTGATGCAAATATCTACTTTCTTCTTTACCTCAAAATACCAGCCATCTTGATAGGAAATCATGTCATAAAGAACTTCATGTTTCTAAGCAAGCAATCCACTGGACTGAACAAAGATTCAAAGACAAGAAACTGTGCCAAATGTATTCTCCATAAAGGACTTAATCCAGTGATTCTCAATCTTTCTAATGCTGTGACCCTTTTAATACAGTCCCTCATATTGTAGTGAGCTCCCAACCATATAATTATTTTCATTGTCACTTCATTACTGTAATTTTGCTATTTTGATGAATTGTAATGTAGATAACTGTGTTTTCTGGTGGTCTTATGTGACCCTAGTGAAAAGATCACTTGACACCCCCTATGAGGTTGTGACCCATAGGCTGAGTGAGAACCACTGATTTAAACAAAAAAATCAGTTTCAGATCTTTCCTTCTTCTAGGAAGCTTTTACAGATAAATCAAGTTAGCCAGAAAACTAAAACTTAAACAGAATATTTTGGCTATTTTCTTAAGCTGCTTGGCTTTCTTACTTGGTCCGCTTAGTTTCTGGTTTTGCTGTGGTGCTGAGGATCAAATGAAGACCTTGTGCACACTACATATGTGCTCCAGCACTGATCAGTACTCCCAGCCAAACAGAATGCTTTCAACAAAAGAGCCCGTATAATTTATCTTTGTAATATGAAATTTAAGTTAGTCTTAGCACTATTTTTTATTTAATTTTTATTTTTAATTAAGATATATATTACATCATTTTCTCTTTCCTTTTTCTCCAACTCCTCAAGTCCACCCCTCTTTTCAAATTCATAGTCTCTTTTTCATTAATTGTTATTGGTACACATATATAAACAAATAAAGGAAGAAACGGGAGTGATTATAATTGAGGCAAGCAAGCAAAGAATAATATAGTTTAGTATGCTGGGACCCCTATTTGATTTTGGGTTATGCACACACATACCTCTGTTTTTATATGCATTTAGAAGTCTAGTTCGCCTACCTGCCGGTACTGTAAACACATCTCTCTCCAAACAATGCATCTAGAAACCTTTAGTAACCATTAGAGTTAGACAATTTCTATTTAAATATACTGTCAACATACCCAGGTATAAAGAATAGAAGGGCCAGTGCAGCCTGAGTTGGTTTTAGATGCATGAGAGCAAGGCAAAAACTGTGTCCTCATTAACCCTATTTTGTCTTCTT
>NW_004949101.1:8316125-8316790 GCF_000317375.1 Microtus ochrogaster | reverse complement strand
GTAGACCAGGCTGGTCTCGAACTCACAGAGATTCACCTGCCTCTGCCTCCCGAGTGCTGGGATTAAAGGCGTGCGCCACCATCGCCCGGCTTGTCTTCTTATTCTTATGGGCAGGCACAGGACTAAAATCAAATGCATTGTACAGAGGAACACACACAACAGAAAAATGATTAAGTAACCTAAGCTATCAAGCAAAATAGAGAAACACCCTAACTATGCCCCCTTAGTAACTAGTTATTCCCCTTTGACACCACAAATAGTGACCCAATGCTGTAGCCTAGAGTCCTTGAGTCTCTTTATTCATATGGTCCCTGTCAGTCTTGATAGTGTACCTCTCTTTAATCCAAATAAAATTATCTTGCTTCTCTTACAAGTCTTTGTGAGCCCTTATTTTCAATTCTTTGTATAACACTCTAAAAACCTAGAAACACCGGGTCCAGACCAAACCACTGAAATAAATAAAGATATGTCACAGTAAAACCTGCTTCTTTGTGTGCTAACCAAAGCAATCAATTACAAAGGGTTTAAAAGAAGAACCAAAGCACAATGGCACATGCCTATAATCGCAGTACTGAGGAAGTAGAATCAAGATCAAAAACCAGCTGTAACTATGTAGCAAGTCTGAATCCAGCCCTTGTTACATGAGGAGGAGGAGGAGGAGGAGG
>NW_004949101.1:8303683-8316025 GCF_000317375.1 Microtus ochrogaster | reverse complement strand
GGAGGAGGAGGAGGAGGAGGAGGAGGAGGAGGAGGAGGAGAAAGGAATGTAAGAGGGTATGCCAAGGAGGGGAAGGTGCGTGTGAAAAGTCCCTTTTGTTTCACCTGTCTCGTCCTCCTCTACTGTATAAAGTTGATACTGGTATTTAAACACTCACTATTTGGAAAAACACAAATGATCACACTTTCTTAAACACAAGGCTAAATACCCTTTTTAGCCAGTAAGAATCATTAAACCATTTCATTTCAGTTATTTCAGTCTGTGTTTAGGAGTGTGCTCAAGGAATTCATACCAATTCTAGTATCTGTCAAAGAAAAAACAACAGACAATTTATTTAAATTATATAATTTATTTAATCAAAATATATAACTAGGCAGGTGTGGTAGTACAAACCTTTAATCCCATCATTGGGAAGGGAAGAGTCAGCCCAGAGAGAGGCAGACCTCTGTGAGTTTGAGGTCAGCCTGATCTACATAGCAGGTACCAGGACAGCCATAGCTACTGTGTCTCAAAAAAACCCACAAAAATAAATTTGAAAAAAAAAATAAAAGATAATACCAGCACTAAGGCTGTGAAATCTGAAGAACTATAAATCAAGCCAGCCTGCACTACAATAACAAAAATATATCTGAAAAAAAAAATATGTTTTAGGGCTGGAGAGATGGCTCAGTGGTTAAGAGCAGTGTCTGCTCTTCCAGAGGTCCTGAGTTCAATTCCCAGCAACCACATGGTGGCTCACAACCATCTGTAATGAGGTCTGGTGCCCTCTTCCTGCCTGCAGACGTACACACAGACAGAATATTGTATGCATAATAAATAAATAAATAAATAAATAAATAAATAAATAAATAAAACACTTTTTAAAAAACTTAACTTTAGGCTGACACAGAAGGATCTCTGTGAGTTTGAGGCCATCCTGCTCTACACAGTGAGTTCAGAATAGCCAGAATTAAACAGAGAGAACCTATCTCAAATAAAAATACTAATACTAATACTTCTAATTAAGAAAAACCTTAATTTTTAAAAAGATAAACACAACCGGGTGTGGTGGGGCACGCCTTTAATTCCAGCACTTAAGAGGCAGAGGCAGGCAGATCTCTGTGAGGCTAGCCTGGTCTACAAATCAAGTTCCAAGACAGACAAGGCTACACAGAGAAACCCTGTGTTAGAAAACCAAAACACTCACACACATTCACACACACAAACACACAGGTGCACAAACCCTCCCACCCTCTGGAGTGAATCAGGCTTGATGCTATATATCTGTGATTCCAATTCTTGAGTGTCTGAAGCACGAGGATTATAAAGTCAAGGACAGCCTAAACTAATATAGAGAGACCTTATCTCCTCTTATAACACCAAAAAACGCATCTTTCTAAATCCAAAGGAAAAGGCACATCTAGCTAGGATGAGACGTAAATGAAGGGGATGACTAAATTTGACGGTGGATGTTACTCTTGAATGTAAAACAATATAAATCAGAGTTCCTGTGATTTTTCTCATTTCAGAATGCTCAAAGGACTTAGGATGACATATTCATCTAAACAGAGAAAACATAATCCAATTTTTTTATTCTTTCCATTAATCCAAACTATAACAATAATAGTTTCAATAGTTACAATAATAGTTTCAATATTACAATAATAGCTTCAACTGAACTCTTGAGCCACCATGTGGTTGCTGGGAATTGAACTCAGGACCTTTGGAAGAGCAGGCAATGCTCTTAACCTCTGAGCCATCTCTCCAGCCCAACTGAACTCTTTAGAAGAAAACCTATCCTGGGTTTAATATATTTCAAACACTTAAGGTGGACAGATTCCAGGGAACAGTAAAGGAAATGACCACATAATTCTTAAAATACAGGAAAATCCTCCCAGTTGACATTTAAACTATGCGCATGCACTTCAATAAAAGATATACGACACCTAATCCTAGCTAGCTTCCTTATTAATATGATAAACATCATGGAAAATGTGAAAATCATAGTTACATTTTAAGTTTTAATCACTACGCCATAGGGATCCATGAAGCAAAATGCCTCTGATCTACAAGCCCCTTCCAAAAAACAGTTCCTCAAATGTTGGATGCTATTGTTTATGGGATATAACAAGCAACATGTTTCCACTCCCATAAACAAGTTTGTTTGACCCGTCTGCACCGAATATGTTGGATCACATGTGGGCAAGAGGTTCACACTTGTCCCTGACTGGATGTAGGCTGAAGGAATGTCCAGACGCATGCTTGTCCCTGACTGGATCTAAGGGAAATACTTAAGATGCTGCAAAACTTGATTCAGGGCCATCTTCTGGAAACCTGGAGATGAACCTGGTAAGAGCCCATCCACTTGGCCAGTGTTTAATTAAAGCTTGCTATAAATGTAGCTTTAAATTGTGGTAGTGGTCTCGAACCAGTGGAATTAACAAAAAGAAATTTGGAAGGAAAGGGTTTATTTTGTCTTACAACTTTCAGGTCACAGTTCACCACTGCGGGAAGCCAGGGCAGAAATCTGACGTGGGAGCTGAAGCAGAGACCAACAGGACAGTAGCCTGTTTTCTCCTGCAACCCAGGCCTACCTGCTCCATCTAGCATCACACATAATGGGCTGGGTCTCCTACACCAATTAATAATTAAAATGCCTCAGACACACACCCATAGCCCTTTCTGATGAAAGCAATTTGTCAGCTAAAGTCCTCTCTTGCCAGGTGTCAGGTTCAAACCCAGGATTAGCCTTCTCCTATCTATAATCCCAGTACTCAAGAATCCGAGAAAGGAAGGCTACCTGTAGACAAAACACTCATACACATAAAATAAAAATAAAACATCTTAAAAAATTTTAAATACTATAAATTTCACCTATTTATGAATAACTCATTAGTCCAGAATGGATTTTGTTGCTTGTGAGTTTGCAGCTGTTAAGGTCTCACTAAGTAGCCCAGGCTAGCCTCAAACATGCCCAGCCTAGGGAATGTTTAGATTATAGGCATGTATCACCATAATGAGGTTCCAAAAAGTTTTTTTTCACTATAAATAAGTAATTATTTACAAAAGCAGGGAGAAATAGAAACAAATATTCAATATGATATAGCTTTAACTTACAAAATTTAAAGTTACTCTAAAGTGTTTTGAACCTAATTTTATATAATTTTCTGTTCATGACTGCCATAATACCATATTTCTGCATTACTCTTTAAGCTTCCCCCCAGACCTATACTGACTCCACAAAATGAAAATTGTGACATCACCTTCTACAAAGGGACAACACAAAGGGATATCCCTACAAAGGGATAAATAAAGGAAGATTTAGCAGTAAATACAATAACCTCCTTTCTCATGTCACTTACCATCTTTAATGAGAACATCTAAAAATCTTTACAAAGTAACAGTCGTTGATGGTTGTAGAACACATCATAACAGCTTTTACTATAACCTACAGAGCACTCTAAGTGATTGATATATAGTAATCTTCATAATTCTGTAAGCAGGAATTATTTTCACTCTATTACAGATAGAACTGAGTTATGGGCAGGCTCTAATACACCCAGTGTCATTCTGCTATGAATGATACGCTAGGTCCCAATAGGCAAGCGCCAACAAATCCCAACATCAGATGTTTCAGAGGCCAAACGTCAATAGAACTAATAACCATACGACACACACACACTTCCAACCTGCCTTGATTGTGTTAGCATGATATGTTACAAATGTTGGTTAAAATGTACAAAGCAATAATTCAAAGTGCAGCTCTACAGTTAAATGAGAGAGAGTGTACAGAAAACATGGCCAGGGCTTTCATCAACTCCCTAGCTACTTTCCCTGATATCAAAGGCTAAGCAAAAGCCCACAACTGTCAGCTTGGGAATGTCTACTTTACCTCACACCTCCTCCTTCACACTCATCGCTGCTCATCCCCATGTCTTCACTTCCCTCCCCAAGACGTCTTCATATCCAGTGAAACAGTCATCTCTATGATCTGGTCAGCTCACTAACAAACCCATCCTCACCACACTGCAGTCTTTTCAAGCCTCAAAGTCATCAATACTCCAGAGTCAGAGAGACTGGGAGTCTCTCACTGTGGATACCAAGAGCCTCCGCAACTCAACTCAGTGCCCACTATAAACCTGGACCAGTCCTGAAAATCCCACTGAACTGTAAACCTGGAAAGGTCCTGAAAATCCCAGAGGAACAAGGGCACTCTCACAAAACGCACACATAAAGCTTCAGGATTTTATCTGCTACGTTTGTGATAAAACTTGTCTTTAGAGCCCGGCGATGGTGGCGCACGCCTTTAATCCCAGCACTCGGGAGGCAGAGGCAGGTGGATCTCTGTGAGTTCGAGGCCAGCCTGGTCTACAAGAGCTAGTTCCAGGACAGGAACCAAAAGCTACGGAGAAACCCTGTCTCGAACCCGGTCTGCTCTTCGGGCTGATGAGAGAGGGGGAGTTGATTGGGGGAGGGGGAGGGATATGGGAGGCGGTGGCGGGGAAGAGACAGAAATCTTAAATAAATAAATAAATAAATTTTTTAAAAAACTTGTCTTTCCACTTTTGACACTGCTAGAGAGCTGACATCATGTGAGATAAAGATATATCTCATTTTGGGGATGTGAACTTCAAAAACTGTCCTACTGAAAATAACTATCACCAATAACTTTTATAACCATGAATCCTACAAAAACAAGAGGAAGAAGGAATTAACAATTTTTTTTTAACTCAGGAAAAGTCACCAATGAAAATAATTTTTAAAAACCATCCTTTCAGTTTCAAAATCCTTTATATTGCCTTGGTAATATTGGTGGGAAACACTGGTTACATGACATATGGCTAACTCAGCATTTTCATGCCATTTAAAAATAAGGAACATAAATTCAAATATTTTAAATAAAACATGAAAAGAGAGAAGAAATACCTCAAGCTCCACCAGAGCTGCAGTCACTGCATCTGTCGCAAGAGCACCAGCCTGCAGCTTCTCAATTGCCTGCGGAACCAAGAGGAGAAATTATTCACTGTAAAACCAGCTCGGCAAACCTTTCATAAGCTTTGCAAAGACTTAAAAGTATGAGAAACTCAGAGTAAAAATCAGTCAGCATTTCCACTCCACACTTGAGAGCAGAGCAAGGTGTGTGACCTGCTGACACTGAGACATCAAAAAAAGTATTTATTCACAGGAAGGCAAAGGCAAGTGAATTCCAGGCCAGCCAGAGCTACAAAATGAGATCCTGTCTCAAAAAAAAATAAAAAAATAAAAAATAAATAAAATAAAATACATACATACATATATAAATTCTCAAAAAAATATTTTTTAAAGAAAGGAAGAAAGACAATAAACTACTTAAGAGGAAGTTTTCCCCACCTTTCCGTAGAATTCAGTCATGTAGGAATATTTAAAAGGATATGGTTTTATGTGCTCATAACTATAAAAGTACAGACTTCAATCTGGGGAAGGAGAGGAGAAAGCTAAACATCATTCAAAGAATTAAAAACACTGATCAAACTAGAAACTGAGGACTAAAGTCCTACAAATATGAGTACAATAACTTTGGGATCCAGCCAAACTTCACTGGAAATGAAAAGTAAAACTCTCAATCTCAAGGTGAAGCTTCATATGCAGAATCACAGGCATTACACACACGCTGCTCATACCTTCTGACAAGCTCGTTTGCATACATGTTTATATTCCTTGGCTTTGGATTCTGAATGATAACCTGCACCTACAGTAAAAAAACAAAGAACAAAAAAATGTTAGTAACTGCTAAACTACCAGTGGCTCCACCAACTAGAAAAGCAGCCCACACATGCAGTCCCAGGGCCTTGGCTGTATGGGACTCTACAGTTGATGACATAAATCACAAAACAATCCCACATCAGTTCAGAATTATGAGTAATAAAAGAGTTATTTATTTAAGGGGAAAAGGGGGGGGGCGGAAGCAAGAGAGAGGGTGCATGTTTACAGCTGCTTTTACAGCTGCTTTTACAGTTTAAGAGACCATGCCCAAGTGAGCTGGTATCTTAAAGGCTATTGGCTGAAGGAGCAAAATTTGCTCCCATAGCATACAGTTGCTATCCTTATTCAAAAAAGTTTCCTGTCAGAGCTCCTAAGAAGAGCATGTGTCCTTAAAGATCCTTCCCATGATCACTCCCCACACCCTTTCAAGAACCTCTACCAAGATTAGAGATACCTGCAGCAAACCAGACAACCTAAATTCTATTCCAGGGGCCTATAAGACAAAAAGAGAAAGCCAACTTCCACAAGTTATTCTCTGATCTCCATAAATGTCCTGTGGCACAGGCTCTTCCCCACCACCACACACATTAGATGGACAGACAGACAGACAGACAGACAGACAAGATTAGATAGATAGATAGATAGATAGATAGATAGATAGATAGATAGATAGATAGATAGATATAGAGATAGAGACAGAGAGATAGAGATGGATGATAGATAGATAGATAGATATAGATGATAGAGAAAGAGAGATAGACAGAGAGACAGACAGACAGATAAATATAGATGATAGAGAGATAGAGACAGATAGATGATAGATAGATAGATAGATAGATAGATAGATAGATAGATAGATAGATAGATAGATAGATAGATAGATATATAGATATAGATGATAGAGAGATAGATAGATAGATGTGGTTTTTAACTTAAAAAATACTAAACTCAGGAGTTCCTTTGGTATGGAGTTGATAAAGCAGGTGGTGCCCGGAACAAAGAACCTTGAAGTCCCTCTCTAGTGATCTTTTAATTTGGGAAATAACTATTTAGAATCTAAAATTCTCAAGAATTCTCCAAAAATCCTACAGAGAGTTACTTAAAAGTTTGCCTCCAAATAAACTAGTTTCCTTAAGGAAATTTATCCTTGGAACTAGAGAGACAGCTCAGTGGTTAAGAGCACCTGCCGTTCTTCCAAAGAAACCCCATTCAGTTCTCAGGACCCATATCAGGCAGCTCACAACCAACCACCCAACTCCAGCTCCACGAAATCCAATGTCCTCTTTTGGTCTCCACGAGTGCACACATGTATCTCTCTCTCTGTCTCTGTCTCTGTCTCTCTCTCTCTCACACACACACACACAATACATAAGTAAATTTTTAAAAATTATTTTTATTACTTTTAATTCTGTGTGTCTGTCTATATGTGCATATTCACACAAGTATCCAAGAAAAACAGAAGAAAAGTGTTCCATTCTTTGGAGCTAGAGGTACTTGTGTTTGTGAGCAGCCCAACATCAATGCTGAGATGTGAACTTGAGTCCTCTTCAAAAGCAAATGCTTGGGGGCTGGAGAGATGGCTCAGAGGTTAAGAGCACTGATTGCTCTTCCAGAGGTCCTGAGTTTAATTCCCAGCAACCACATGGTGGCTCACAACCATCTATAATGAGATCTGGTGCCCTCTTCTGGCATACAAACATACATGGAAGGAATGTTGTATACATAATAAATAAATAAATCTTTAAAAAAAAAGCAAATGCTTTCTGATGCTTTTTAACATTTATGTGTCTTTATTTTATATGTAAGTCTATGCACCACTTGCATGCAGTGTCCACAGAGGCCAGAAGAGGGCGCTGGATCCCCTGAACTGAAGTTACAGGCAATTGTTAACTACGATGTATGTGCTGGGAATTGAACTCCTGTCCTCTAGAATAGCAGTCTGTGCTCTTAAAGTCTGAGCCATCTCTCCAGATCCTTATTTTTAATTAAGAGGGTCAAGCTAGGGATGGGAGTACAAGGAGAAAGGGGAGCAAAAGGAAGAGAAACAAGAACGTTAAACTCTTGATGGCTAATGTTCTTATTAAAGTTCTTTAGTATGACTCTCCTAATTCAGTAGATTCCATAGAGGTCAAAGCTAAGGAAGGTTAAAGTTACATGTCTAATCTCCCAACTCTCCTGTGGATCTAGCGAAAACATAACACAACTTTTCTCAAGGCTGAGAAAAAAACTGAACCACAAACAGTGTTACAAGGACCTGGGACAACAGAAACAATGTTTAAGCAACTAGAGTCCCTAAGGCTCAAAAAGTTTCTCTTTCAGAGAAAGCTAAAAGCTCATAGAGTCACTATCAGTCTTGGTCAAACCTATCTTCACAGCTCTCTTTTGACGGCATGATCTACAGAGGAAAAATAATCAAGTATTTGAAAACAGAACCATATGACCCAGGTGTACCACTCCTGGATATGCATACCCAAAAGAACTATATCGTACAGCAGAGACTTGCATATCTATAGTCATTGGCATTCTATTCACACCAGCTAGGAATGGAATCAACTTCGATATACAAAAACTGGCAAATGGATAAGGAAAATGTGGTACATACACACAATGAAATATTACCCAGTTGTAAAGAAAAACCAAATCATGAAATTTGTAGACAAATGAATAGAACTGGAAAAAATACTGAGTGAGGTCACCAGGCCCAAAGACAAACACTGCATGTTCCTCTCATATATAGACCCTTCCTTCAAATCTTTTGTTTCGTGTGTTTAACCTGGGGAACTCATTCAGGGGGGAGGACACCAAAATAGAAGGGAAATGAAATTCAGAGGTGGAATGGTGAATGCAGAGAGGTTTCAAGCGGACAGTGGAGTAAAGAGGACTGAGAAACAAGGAGACATGAAAGTGCTAACAAAAATGAAGTGTGCATTGTGCATAAAGAAGCCACATGATCTTGCAACTCAAGTAAAAATAAAAGTAAGAGATAGCAGAACACATATGATATGAAGAACATGGGAGGGGGTAGTACAAGGAGCTAAAGGCTGAAGAGAAGAAGGGGGCAGTGGTTGAGGAAAGGAGTACAGGGGGTAGGTCTAACCAAAACTAACAACCTATGGAGAAGCATTATTAAACCACATCCTTTGGTAAGCTAATTATATTTAGTTTTTTCTTTAAAAAAAAAAGTTTAGATGTCAGTACCCCACATGGATGAACAGACTGTTTCCAAATGATGGGTTATTAAATATCTGTTTCAAGAACAGGTCAACTCCCTATGAATTATTGGCCAGGAAGTTCCCAGAAGTACCAAAAACAATATAGACTACTGCCTTTGCTCCTGACTGTCCACCATAAGTACAGAGTAATACCTAAGTGCTGAAGACACCTCGTACTTCAGTTACAGGACATAGAAATCAATCAAACTGATCAGGAAACTTCCCGCTAGCTAGCTTTCATAATGCTAGAATGTACTAGAGGAGAGGAGACATCAACGGTGTTCTGGACCCTGAACACTACAATACAAACCCACGGGGCATGATGGACCCACTGGTGCAACAGCAGTAAGACTGCCCATAGCTATAACCAACCACTCTCGTGATTAGATCTGAGGTCTGCTGCACAGGAGGGAATTCATGCCAGGCACTATTCTCAGTCAAAATGCATGGTCAGGAAGGTTATAGGCTCTACAGGAGAACCTATCAATGTTGCTTTGCTAAATGGCCATTTTGTCAAATTGCTCTCTAAATATTTATCCATCAAATGTGTGCTGTTCTCAATCTTTGTCAGACAATCTTTTTACTAAAGAAGATACTGGCTACTGCAGACTCACAACTGTCCAAAGTGCTGAAAATAAGTAACTATGAGTGCTCAGATACAAATGCAACATGCACATTAACCACCACTCCTAGCCCCCTGCAAGGCTCAGAGAACAGAGAAGGAGCAGAAAGAATGGAAGGACCTGAGGATGGAAGAAATGCTGTTTTCATGTGGCTACTAAACAAAAACTCATAGCACCTAGTTATAACTAGTTATACAAGACACACAAGATCAAACTATCTTTAAAAGAATATATCCAGCATGGAAATGGGTGGGGCTCCTAATGCCTGTTGAGGAATTGAGAGTTATTTTTCTTTAGGGTGATGGCCACTAGAAGGCTGCCCAAAGCCCAGCAGAGGACTCTACATCCTTGCATATGTGGGCAACAATAACTGGACTCCGTTGTTTAAAAAGAAAAAAATAAAACAGGAAGTTGGAAGGGAGATGTGCTGGGGAGGGGCTGAGGAAAGCTGGAGGGAAGGACTGGGGGAAAGATGATCAAGATTCATCGTATACATATATAAAATTTTCAAAGAATAAATGTTTAAAGTTAAGATCAAGCAGGCATTACCAATAGACTATCAGGGATGCTGCCTAGTAGTCCACACTAACGGATGCAGTCCTATGGGGTGAAGCATGTGATCCTAGGTCTGCTGTATTCCATCTCAGGGATCCCAATCTTTCAGCAATATTTGGTAAGGCGGGAATATTACTGGCAAAAAGTTTAGTATGCAAATTCTTCTGAGTAGAATAAAGAAAAGGGCTTAATGTGGCCCCAATTAATCTTTAGAATCTGGTTAATACTTGCTCATATCCCTGTTTGACAAAGGAAAGACAGGCTCAGCACTCAGAGCACTCCCAAGCAATGGGACACAGCAAAAACTATTGCACTATTGTGTTTGCACTGTGCAAGCTATGATTTCTCTACTACAAGTAACCCTGAAATTCACTAAATAGAAATAAGACTCTGTTTTTCAACTTTAATGGATGGGTTTGGAGAGATGGCTCAGTGGGGTTTTTTTTTGTTTTTTTTTAATATTTATTTATTTATTATATTATGTGTATAGCATTCCTTCCATGTGTACCCGCAAGCCAGAAGGGGGCACCAGGTCTCATTATAGATGGCTGTGAGCCACCATGTGGTTACTGGGAATTGAACTCAGGACCTATGGAAGAACAGTCAGTGCTCTTAACCACTGAGCTATCTCTTCAGCCCGGCTCAGTGGTTAAGAGCATGTACTGCTCTTGCAGAGAACCCCAGCTCAGTTTCCAGCTCTCACACTTGCTAGACAGATCATATCTACCTGTAACTTTTGCTCCAAAGGATCTAACACCCTCTCCTGGGCCTCTGTGAGCACCTATATTCACATGCACATATTTAAAAAATAAATATTTCTTCAAAAATTTAAAAGGGGCTATTTTGTTTTGGCTTTTTTTTCTGGTTGGTTCGTCAGTCAGTTGGTTGGTTGATTGGTGGGTTGGTTAGTTAGTTGGTTTGGACTGGATTCTTCAGGGTAACTCAGGTGGCCAGGAATTCTTTATGTAGCCCAGACTGATCTCAAACTCATGGTATTTCTCCCACCACAATGTCCCAAGTGCTGGAATTGTAATGTGCCCCCATAGAGAGCTGACTCTTACTATTGTCAGGATCAGGTTAGCCAATAGCTAGGTAAAAACAAAACTGTACTAATCAAATGACTAAATGTTGGTAAGTCTAATGCTAAACAAAACAGCTATATATTTTGTGAGAAATGTAATCTTTAACCCTTTAAAAAAGTAAAAATAGGGGCTGGAGAGATGGCTCAGTGGTTAAGAGCGCTGACTGCTCTTCCAGAGGACCTGAGTTCAATTCCCAGCAACCACATGATGGCTCACAGCCATCTGTAATGAGATCTGGTGCCCTCTTCTGGCCAGCAACCACACAGAGAGACAGAACACTGTATACATAATAAATAAATAAATCTTTAAAAAAAAAGTAAAAATATAGACTTCTTTGTAATCAACAATCTGTTTGACTTTCCAATAATTTAGATACAGAGGGTGTAGCTGGGCAATGGTAGTACATGCCTTTAATCCCAGCACTTGGGAGGCAGTGGCAGGTGGATCTCTGTGAGTTTGAGGTCAGTCTCGTCTACAAAGGGAGTTTCCGGATAGGCAGGACTGTTACACAGAGAACTCTGTGTCCAAAAAAAAAAAAAAAAAATGAGGATGTGTCTGTGGCCATGCACCCTGAACTGACCCAATCTTAGCTATCTCAGAAGCTAAGCAGGGTCAGGCCTGGTCAGTACTCAGAAGGGAGGAGCAGAGGTTGCCCATGATCACCACTTTCTGCCATCACCCAGACTGATCCCTACTCGTTCTGATCTCTAGCACAGTCTTTAGCTGGTGCCATTATCATCAAGAGTGTGTCTGAAAGGAAGAAAAGAATCACAAGAGTCAACAAAAGCAATGTTTTCCAAATCTAAAGCTGTTACTACTTGTCCAAGTTTCAGATGATTCTTGCACTGTTTACCAATAACTTTAAAGACAGTTACTTACTGGTATTATGGATGTATTGCTAAAAAGGTACAGTCAAGATGACAATGAACCAGAGATTCGGAAGCAGGAGTTAGAAGTCCCAGGTCTACATTTAACTGAGTAAAAGTACACATAATTCCATAAATTTGCCTCATCTTGCCTCTTCTTTCTTTCTTTTTTTTTGGGGGGGGGGTGGTTTTCGAGACAGGGTTTCTCTGTGGCTTTGGAGCCTGTCCTGGAACTAGCTCTGTAGACCAGGCTGGTCTCGAACTCACAGAGATTCGCCTGCCT
>NW_004949101.1:8300292-8303583 GCF_000317375.1 Microtus ochrogaster | reverse complement strand
AGGGTTTCTCTGTGGCTTTGGAGCCTGTCCTGGAACTAGCTCTGTAGACCAGGCTGGTCTCGAACTCACAGAGATTCGCCTGCCTCTGCCTCCCGAGTGCTGGGATTAAAGGCGTGCGCCACCACCGCCCGGCTCTTCTTTCTTTTTTTAAAGATTCTGATTTTATCTTTGTGGGTGTGTGAAGGTGTGCCTGCATGCACACATGTTTATGTATGTCATGTATGTGAAGGTGTCCATGAGTACCAAAGGCATCAAATGCTGTGCAGCTGCAGTTACAGGAGGTTCTAAGCGCTGTGTGTGGCTACCAGGAACTGAAGTCAGGTCCTCTGAGAGCAGCAATAGTTCTTAACCACTGAGCAATTTCTCCAGCCCCCCTCAACTCTCATTGTACAAGAGTGGAGTGTGGTGGGAAAACAGAATAAACAAAATAATAAATATTTAAAATTACTTTGGTTTTAACATGACTGATCCAAACATGTACTATATAAGGTAAGTAAGAGAGGGGAAATAAGGAAGCCGTAGGTAGAAGTACCACTGTAAAACATTCCAACCAAGATACAGAATAACATCTAACAGGTTCTTTGGTTCCAAGCCTCTTTGTCAGATACAAAATGCAGTCTTTGGTGTTTTTCACAGCAAGAAATGGAAAATATCCTTTTTGGTTGCTACTCCACCACCTCCCCCACAAGGTCTCACCTGCATGCACCAGCACAAAGCCCCCTCGTTTCTCCTCACAAGGCTGCCTTGTTTCCGGTTCCTTGACTGGGACTTGAGCGGCGGATGCCTGAGGTGCTCGGGAAGGCAGTCCTTCTCCAGAACTCATCCCCTTCTCCATGGTCATCCTCCAAGATTATCATCTTCTATCAGGAAAAGAGCATCCTTCCATGCAACAGCAACTATAAAAAGAGTTACCCTAGGGAAAAAAAGGAAAAGATTACCTCTGTTTCTTTCTACCAGCATACACACTACTTACAAAAAGTCATACACAAATTTTTTAAAATAGGTTATTTTTTTAAATTATTGAATTGGATAACAGTAACATAACATAACAAGTTTACAATTTATATCCATCTCCAGTGACAGTACTTGTCTGAAGACATATAAACAAAAGAACTTACTATAATAAGATCTCATCTGGGCTGAGTGTGGCAACACACGCCTTTACCAGAGCTCTGGAGAGTCAGAAGCAGGGGATCAATGACTTTGAGGCTAGCCTGGTCAGTCTGTCTGTCTGTCATCTGTCTGTCTATCTATCTATCTTGTGTGTGTGTGTGTGTGTGTGTGTGTGTGTGTGTGTGTGTGTGTGTGTGTGTAGCAAGTTATATATAGACAGCTCTAGCCTACCCAGGACTACATAGTTAGATCCTTAAAAGGGGGGGGGGGACTCTCCAAAAAAAAAACTCCACCTAGTCCAAATGTTGTCTTTGTGTTGCCCATACTGAAGTAACCTCAACATAGTGTGACTATCACTTTATTTTCCCTGCACACCAGCCAATCTCTGGGACATTTGAAGTTACAGCACCACTGGCACACTGAACTAAGATAAAGTCTAGCTTTCTACTTAAAGAAAGCACAAATTCATACTTACATGTGAGGTATTTTTAAATTTTTATGCAGTATTACCATGTGTACATATTGTGGAGGTAGAAGTCAGAGGACAACACTGCGGTGATGGAGGAAGGTCATTGGTTAATTAAATAAAGAAGCTGCTTGCCCTGATAGGTTAAAACATAGGTGGGAGGAAGAGGAAGTGAGGTCAGACTCGACAGCTCTCCACTCTTGCGGGCAGAGGCGAGAGCTCTGCTCTCTGAGGCACACGCGATGAAGCTCTGACCCAGGATGGACGTAGGCTAGAATCTCCCGGTAAGCGCACCTTGGGGTGCGACACACATGATTGGAAATGGGTTAGTCCAGGTGCGAGAGTTAGCCGAGAAAAGGGCTAGAGCTAAAGGGACAAGCAGTATTTAAAAGAATACAGTGTCCGTGTAATTATTTCGGGTAAAACTAGCTGGGTGGCGGGACACAGCCCACGGAACCTATTACTACACTGCGGAGTCAGTTTTCTCCCTCCACCTTACATGGGTTCTAGGAATCAAGCTCTGGTTGCTGGCCTTACAGAGCAAGCACCATTACCAGCTGAGCCATCTCACCAGCTTGAATGTTTGTTGGCACAGACCTCACTATAAGGCTCAAGCTGGCCTGAACGCCCTGTCCCATGACTATACTGCCACAGCCTTCTGAGTGAGTACTGAGATTACAGAGTGTAATACCACTGTTCCCATTTACAAAAAATTCTTCAGTTCTCAAAATCATCAGTTAAATGCTGCTCAGTGCAATTATGAAACATAAATTCTAACAAAATTATGTCTAAACCAAGAATCAATCATGAAACATAAATGCTGACAAAGTTATGTCTAACCCAAGAAATTAAACTAACACCCTTTCAAACAGCTGTCAGCATGAAAAGCAGGAAGTTCTCCACAGGTAAGTAATGAGACATAAAATTTAATAAAACAATTTTCAAGTGACTAATGCCATTAAGCTTTTAAATTTTGTCACTATGGAGTAAAAATTCAAAAACATTACACAATTAAATTTTAATAACAACAAAGAGGTCAGAATTTATTCTAAATTAGGACTAAATATACCACTTTAAAAGCAACAAAGAGATTTAAAGAAAACATGACAGTGGGGTGGTCAAAACTTTTTAAATGACAGTGTTAAGTAAAAATATTCAATCGTGGGCTGGAGAGATGTCTCAGCGGATAAGAGCATTGCCTGTTCTTCCAAAAGTCCTGAGTTCAATTCCCAGCATCCACATGGTGGCTCACAACCATCTATAATGAGGTCTGGTGCCCTCTTCTGGCTGGCAGGAATACACGCAGACAGAATACTGTATACATAATAAATAAATAAATAAATAAATAAATAAATAAATAAAATACTCAATCATATTAAATTGAAAAAAGGAAGGGGTCAGACATTGTGACATATGTCTATAATTCCAGCACTGATAAGGCTGAGACAGAGGATTGCAAAATAAAGGTCAAGAGGGTTACACAGCTGGAAGCTGGTTCAAATATAAATCAATTCGATTCAATTAAAAGCAGCCACTAGAAGGAATGAAGAAGTTCTTGATTTATAGACATGAAACAAACATCTAGTTAAAAACTATTTTAAAAGCCGGGCGATGGTGGCGCACGCCTGTAATCCCAGCACTCGGGAGGTAGAGGCAGGCGGATCTCTGTGAGTTCGAGACCAGCCTGGTCTACAGAGCTAGTTTCAGGACAG
>NW_004949101.1:8297632-8298972 GCF_000317375.1 Microtus ochrogaster | reverse complement strand
CCACAGAGAAACCCTGTCTCGAAAAACCAAAAAAAAAAATATATATATATATATGTATATATATATATACATTTATATATATATTACAGAAGCACTAGTTATTGAACTACGTCCACGATCCAGAAACTATAAGATTCCACTTTAAAACTGCTGTAACAAAGGAAATGCCATATTCTGAATTTACTTTGATTTCTAAGTGACATCTTTATAGTGCTACCTCAGAAAAGAATATAGAAAAACATGCCCAATGACTCATAAAGGAGCTATTTTTGTTTCAATTTTTCTGAATCTTGAATTTACAGGGACACATAAACTACAGGTAACTGGAAAAGGAAAGAAAAACATTGATTTCTGCCAATCAAACAGGGGGGTAGGGCATGACATTTGATTAACATTAAATACCTCTGTGATATGTTTATCATACTTGTCACTGTTATTACATTATTTGAAACCTGTAGCACACTTATCCCAAGTGTTGGCTCAAGAGAAACATCTATTGCTTCAGCTCAATTCTGAGGCAATACCCACAATAAAATGTTCTTAATGATCAGAGATGTGTAGGTATTAAAAGTTCTATGCAATGAGAACTAAGAACACTAGGCTGGATAAGCTCTAACCGTGCATGTCTACATCCAAGCCCATAAACATCATAAATTACTTTAAATATTTTAATCTTTAAAGAATTCTATAGCTCATCTTCATATTGCCTTCATTTCTGAACAATGCATTTAAATATGAACATTTCACAACTTCCCTAACAGTAATGATATTAAAATTCATTGTGAACATTATTTCTTAACACTGGCAACTTGCTCATTCTCTAAAAAATTTTCTTAAAGAATTAATGATTATATAGATGCCGAAAACAAGTGAGACAGCATGTGTGCCGAACATGCACAAGGTCCTGGAATGGATCCCCCAAAGCAAGATGGCTAAACCAATAAAAAAAGCATTTGAAATGTAAGCCTTGTGATCTGAGTTCAAAACTCAGAACCCGGGCTGGAGAGATGGCTCAGTGGTTAAGAGCATTGCCTGCTCTTCCAAAGGTCCTGAGTTCAATTCCCGGCAACCACATGGTGACTCACAAGCACAAACATCTGCAGGCCAGAAGAGGGTGCCCATGCACACAGACAGAATATTGTATACACAATAAATAAATAAATATTTTTAAAAAAAACTCAGAACCCATGATATAGGAGAGAACCAACTCCTGAAATTTGCCCTCTAACCACCAAACATGTGCCATGGCACATATACAATAAAAATGTTTTTAAGATTTTTTTTTTGTTTGTTTTTTTTGTTTTTCGAGACAGGGTTTCTCTGTGGCTTTGGAGCCTGTC
>NW_004949101.1:8289623-8297532 GCF_000317375.1 Microtus ochrogaster | reverse complement strand
AGAGATCCGCCTGCCTCTGCCTCCATAGTGCTGGGATTACAGGCGTGCGCCACCACCGCCCGGCCTAAGATTTTAAAAAAAAAAAAAAAAAAAAAGGTTAAGAGTGTTATCATATGCCCAAGGCTGGACATGACAGCACACGTCTATAATCCTAAAATTTGAGACTCTGGGGAAGGAGAGTTAAGAATCTAACAGTGGTGGGCACACCTTTAATCCCAGCACTCAGGAGGCAGAGGCAGGCAGATCACTGCAAGTGCATGCCCCACACACAGACACAGTAAGTAGTTCTCTTAAAAATAAATAAAAGTTAACTTCTTCACAGATTTCCAAATTTTATTCATAGGAGCCAAAATTAGGGAGCACTTTAAATGCTCATCAAGTGACAATGGATCAATTAAAAACAAAATGTGATATATTTGTAAAACAGAGCATCAGTGAGCCATTACAAAGAGTAGAATATAAATAAGCATTAGAACCAGTGAATAGAAACCAAGAAAGGCCACCAATCTATCATTTATAAAAAATTTAAGTGGACAGAAAGTGAGCCATCCGCATGGCTTAAAGGTGGAGAAGCAAAGGGAGCGGCCGCTAATGGAGGCATAATAGACTGCTAATGGTCATACCTGGAAAGGAGGTGTTTACTTGTGGAGAAGCTGTGTCCTGCTCTAAGTCACAACAAGACAGAAAACAGTGGCTTCCAGGCCACACATTGGCCTGGGTGACTCCATTTTACAAGCCAAATTTTGTCCATTTTGAGTGCGGACACAGAGGCAAATTGACTCTGTTCCTCATTGTACACACTGTGCATAGACACTGCTATCTGTCCAGCACCACCCATGGCACAAGACTGAAAATCAACTTTTTCTTTAACGTAAAAAAGCACCTCTATAAACATAAGAGTACATGGGCATATTAACCTTTATCAGACAGAAACAAGCCAAAACTTTACCAAAGATATCAGTCTGAGGAAGGGTGTTACACCTTTATCCGGGCATCCTAACACTGAGCAACAGCCTCAACAACCTGTCATGTGTGTATAAAGGGTCCCACAGGCAAAGGAATCTGGACTGTCTCTGAGGATTAAGCTAAATCCCCACTGATGACATGGCCCACTCAAATTATCGTCTGCCCAGATCTAGCCCCACAACCTCACCTCGACTGCCTCCGTGGTTCCACACATCACCTCTGCAGCTCAACTCAACCCTGAGGCCTGGGATCAACTCTGACCCTGCAGCCCTGCTTTGTTTGGCTCCTACTGCTCTACATCTGCTTCAGCCTCCACCTCTGCCTCCAGGAAGGCCTCTGAGAACTGCCTGAACTCCCTGCACCTCCTTTACCACATTCTGTGATGATGTGTGTGTTAGTGTGGGTTCCAGTATGTGGTCATCACTGCACAGTACGCAGAGTGATTGGAGTAATTAAGATTGGGATCAAAGAACCTGGGTTTGCAACAGCTGGCTCAGGCAAATATAACTTTACAAATTAGAGGCAACAAAAACTTGTGAATCTTTTTTTTCTTTCTTTTTGATTTTCTGTTTGTTGGTTTTTGAGAGAAGGCAGCAATGTACCCCCCTGAAGGCCTTGAAGAGTTATCAACAATGGCCTTGAATTTCTGTTACTCCTGCCTGACTCTACCTCCAGAATTCTGGAATTATCACACCCAATTATGCAGTCCTTGAAGTCTAACCCAGAGTTTGTAGCCTGTAGGCAAATAAACACTCAAACAACAAAGTAATATGCCAATGCACTCCCTAATAATAAATAAATAAATTCTAACATTGTAGAAAGATACAAACGTTCTATGTATGAGCATAACATACTCTTGACATCAGTGATTAAGAGCTGAGCATGGTAGCTTTAATCCCAGCACGCAGAGATAATACGTAAGAGGAAATAGAAGCTGAACACCCACCTTTAATCCCAGCACTCAGGGAGGCAGAGGCAGGCGGATCTATCTTTATGAGTTTGAGGCCAGCCTGGTCTCCAAGAGCTAGTTCCAGGACAGGCTCCAAAGCTACAGAGAAACCCTGTCTCAAAAAAAAAAAAAAAAAAAAAAAAAAAAAAAAAAAATTCCAATAATAAAGAATATTCATAAAAGAACAAAAAAAATCGTCTCTAACAAAACTGTACTGGTACCTTAAGCTGGATGTAACTGTTTTGAAAAGGAGTCTTTTTCTGTTTTGAAAAGTATGAAAAGCCTGAAAATACACAATACTGTTGGTATCATTTCTCCAGAAACTACATATGACCTAGTCTACACAGATTGTTAACAGTATCCCAGATACACTTCTAAAGAGAACTGAGAAATCCTGTCTTCTCTAGTATCCTCCATATTTGAACTTGCATTATTAAATACTAGGCACTGAAAAGAGACTTTATTTGACCATTTCTGAGACCAAGATAGATGCAAATTCACTAGTCATCAAAATAAAACCTAATTTTTTTTTTTACTTCAGGGACTTTCTAGGTACAAATTTATGGTATAAATCTTGATCTTGGCCGGGCGAAGGTGGCGCAAGCCTTTAGTCCCAGCACTCGGGAGGCAGAGGCAGGTGGATCTCTGTGAGTTCGAGACCAGCCTGGTCTACAGAGCTAGTTCCAGGACAGGCTCCAACGCCACAGAGAAACCCTGTCTCAAAAAAAACAACAACAACAAAAAAAAAATTCTTGACCTTGACCTCATATATATTTATTATATTACATTATACATTATTATATTTATATTATATGTAGTATATGCATGGATATATATGATACAATGTGTATATATAATGCACATATATGTATATTATACTATTTTTAAATTTTCCTATCACTTGTGATGACATGCTTTTTAATTAAATAATTTAGAAAAGTATCATGTGTCCTGTTTAATCTTTCCAAGGCAGTGTAGGAGAAGATAGTCAAGAAATCACCTATCTGATAATAAAATATGTCTTTACAGAAGAAATCCAGCCTGTAAGCTATTGCAATTGATAATAGAGAACCATGCTGTTAGCTGGCCACAGTGGCTCTTCAGAGAGGCATTGGCAGGAGGATGGCTGCAAGTTTAAGGCCAGCCTGGCCTACATAAAGGGCTGTAGGCCAACCAGGAACATGAGATGAGAAGCTCTCGTTTTAAAAAATAAAACACAGTATTTTGTGGTTTTAGTGTCATGACACTGAGATTGCAATGCTTCATTAAATGAGTTCCAAACAAATTTAAATTCATCTTTGAACCAGTAATTCTACTTCCGGGCACACTTTCTACCTAAATTTTAAACAGAAAAAGCTTAGTCTTTCTTAGGTTGGTTTATGTTGTTGATGATAATTTGTTTTGCTTTGTGAGACTGGGTGTCCTGTAGCCAAGGCTAACCTAAAATTCCTGCTCCTCCTCCCTCCGCTCCCAAGTTCTAGGAATTCCAGCATGTGACGCCACTCCTGGTTAGCTTTACATATCCATGCTATGCTTAATATATGATAATATGGAATTTTAAGAACATATGTGCAACCTAAAAGTTCAACAGAAAGGAATGGTTATAACTAACATTATTTGTGGCAAATTGATTTTCAAGATGGATTCCTAAACCAGTTAGTGGGAAAAGGAAAGTCACCAAAGGTGATGAAAAATATACAGCCAGAAGGCAAAAAGTAAAGGTGCACTCCCCTCTGCTACTATATGCCAAATTTAAGTACATCAGAAACAAAAGTCGAAACTACAAAAACATTTAGAGTTACCAGAAGTTGTACAGGGGTAAATATTTGTGACTCTAGAATCATCAACGTTTTTTGTTGTGGTGGTGGTTTTTGATTGTTAGGTTTTAAAGACAGGGTCTCTCTATCTGAAGCACTATTATGTAGCTCTGGCCTGTTAATAACAGGCACACATGTGGTGCATGGACATAATAATAAAGATAAATCTGGTTGAACATTAGACAATTCTCCAAAACTATATAAGAATCAAAAAGTACATAGAAAGATGATTAAGATTACTAACCATAAAAATCAAAACGAGATACCACTAAGATGCATATAAGCAGAACAGGTGTTTGCCAGGCATTAGAGAAGCAGGCCTTCCTAATCTGTGGGATTCAATATGCTGGAGCCACTTCAGAAAGATCTGCTCAGTCAGTTCTCAAAACACAAGACCACATCCTAAAAACAATATCCACACAGAAAGTCAGAGGATGTTTAGAATTATTCCAAACAGCCCAAAATACAAAACAATACAACTGCATATCCATAAAAAGGAGTGAGTTATGTGTAGGTCAGTGGTAGAATTCTTACCTAGCATCCCCAGAAAAACAGGGAAAAATAAATAAAAAGGAATGAACGTATTGTTGCATAGACATGGACAAACCCTGAAAACATTACCCTTTCAGAGACTAGACACAGAAGGACACCTGTTACATGATTCTATTTACTTAAAATATACGAAACAGGAAGATGCACACTGAACCACGGATCAGAAGTTGGGGAGGGGGACCGTTGGAGGAGGGTTAACTATATTGGGTACAAGATTTCTGGTGAAGCTGATAAAAAAGTTCTGGAACTAAACGGCAATACTACAAAACTTTTGAAAACCTTAAACACACACACAAAGAGAGAGAGACTTAATGTAAAAGAATGGACTTTGTACTGCCTTGGTTACACCCCAATACGAAAAAAGCATAACCAGGGCTGGAAAGATGGCTCACCAGTAAAGAGCACTTGCTTCTCTTGCAGAGGATTTGAGTTGTTCCTAGCACCACATGCTAGCTTATAACCATTCATGATTCCAGCTCCAGGAAAATTAAATGCCCTCTTCTGGCCTCCACGGATACACACGTGGTGCACAGACAGACATTATGATGCATGCATTCACACGTAAAATAAAAAAAAAAAGACAAAGACAAAGCATAACCAATCTATCCATGCTCCACGCAGTGAGTACAACATACACAAACTACATTTTTTTAGTTTGAACTGCAGGCTCACACACTTGCAGGTCATAGCCTAAAACACCTAAGAAATGAGAAAGAACAAAATCCTTAGCAGTTATGCTAATCTCTAACTATTTCTGCATTTCCCAAACGTTTTCTAATAACCACTGCTCTCTGAAGTCGTGAGAGGAAAACGGTTTATTTACAACAAACAGAAAGGGAAATTATTAAACGCCCAAGTGTGTGAGTTAAATGTCCTTAGCTTATTTTTCAAGGATCTTAGTCCAATGGCCCCCAGTGAAGCTTTCTTTTCTCTCCCTAGCAGAATCAGGTTGAACTCGGAATCTCCATGCCTCTACTTCAAAACACCTCCAGCTACTGTTTTCGCCCGCCTCTCCAGCTGCCTCATCTACTCCGTCCTAGCCTCCGATGCCTCAGCCCTGGATGCTAACATCCCTCGGGACTCTAACCGGGACTCTAACCGGGCCTCTAAGACATTGCGGGAAATTCTGGCCCCACCGCGACACCGGTATGGGGCACATCGCCGGTCCTGTGCGGACCCGGGGACCGCGAGTTCCCTGCAGCCTGTGACTGCACAGCGTGCGAAGCGCTACGAAAAGTCCGCAGCCAAGGAAACTGGCGGGCCCCACGCGTGACCGTGACTCGGGGCCTGGAACTCCGTGGGCCCCTGCCCCAGGACAGGCAGGTGGCGCCGTGGGCGCCGTCCCGTGCGGTCGGGAGAGGACGCCGCTCGGGCCTGCGGGGCCACACGGAGACCGAGGCTAGGCGGCGGTGGCGACGCGGACAGCGTGAGAACGAGGGACACTCACCCGCGTCAGCGCAGAGCACTCCTTACACCGGAAGTAATCGCTCGCCCGTTGCCAGGGTGAGGAAGCGGGAGTGGCGTGAAGCCTTTCCATTGGCTGAGGGTGCACACGAGGCCGGAAACAGACGCCCTATGTCTCTAAGCCTGTGTTTCTGCCATCTATCCGGTAACGGGTTCTTTGGCTTCAAAGCAGAGGCACATAGGTCTGTCTGCGGCTTCTGATATGTTTTTTACTTATTTATTTATTGATATATTTGGTTTGTTTGTTGTCGTAACTGTGCAGTCACCGTTACCCATCTCGCCTTCACTTTGCTCTGTAATTAATTTGCACGGTGTGTCTGCCTCTTACCCACGTGGTTAGCTGGCTAGCGCAGTTGCACGAAATGGAAATAGTGGCCATCATTGATTAAGGCGTTGCTAAAGAACCCTTCTTCCCTCATCCTTGCAACCCGACACCTATGGAAAACAAGGATTCTATCTGGGTTACAGTATAGTTGGAGTCAGCTTTACTCTAGGAAGAAGGAAAATGTAGTTGTTATGCCCAAATCCACGAAGTGTCCCCAAACCAACAAGGACACCGAGTCCCGTATATAAAGCAAAGAGCCTTTATTTTATGCAAGTTTGCTAACTCGGTCTCTCCGCATGTCCAATGTATTGGAATAAACGGAGAACCTCGAGCTCAAGAGTTGAGTTTTTATAGTAGTAAAGGTGGGGGGTGAGGGGTTTCTGAGGTTCCGGACCCCTGATTGGCTGACATTTGTCTAGGGGTGTCCTGGTGAGTGTGTGCTGGCAGGTTGATCTTGTCTACAGCGGTTGGAACTTGGAACGTTAGGCATTTCCTCTGCACGGGCTGTTCTTGGGTGGTGCTCAGGTAATCTTAGTTTATGGTCCTTCCTGCAACCAAGTATTGCTTCAGGGTAAACTCTGAGACTCAGGCCTCCATTAAACTTATCCATGACCCAGTCCTACTCTGGCAGGTGATGATGGTTGAAAGTAACGAACTTCCTTTGGGTGGTCTGTTTTTATTTATCTTATCATGGCCTTATTTTACTGCCCAAGATCAAAGATCAAAACCCGGAAGCAATTACGTACAATGTTTCTTGTATGTAATTGTATCACGTATCCTTTAACAGATAGCCAGCTTAGGGTAGCAGACATTGGAAAGAATAGAATAGTGCAAATTAAGTATCTCTTATCTGAAATACTTGGGATAAAAAACAGTTGGGATTTTTAAATTTTTTTCAAAGTTTGAAATACTTGCTTATACATAAGACTTCCTGGGTATGGGACACTAGTTGCAAAAGTAAATACTCAGTTGTATTTTATACAGACCTTACACACAGAGCCTAAAGTTAATTTTGTGAAGCATTTTTAAGTAACTTTGTGCATAGTGTGGGAGCAGTTGAGGTTGTGAATTTTTAGATTAGAGATGCTTGGCATGTACTTTTTCCTATGTGACGTCCCAAACCAGCAATTTAGGAACAACAGAGCTCCTGCTAAGAATGCAAATCTTTAAAACCTGGGTACAGTAGTTCATTCCTTAAATCCCAGCATTCAACCAGCCTGGTCTACATAGGGAGGTCCAAGAGAACCAGGGCTGCTACTCAGAGAAACCCTGTCAAAACAAAAAACAAAAAAAGGAAGAAAAAGGAAGAGAGATGCAGGAAGGCAGTCTGGGGCGAAGATGAAACCAAGTCTTGATTTCTACCCTGAGATTCCTAGATTAAAATATGTGAATTGTAAAGAAAATATTTCTTTTCAGCTGCTGGTAACCCCAGATATATAATTAATAATTTTTATATGTCCAGAATATCTTTTTATTTTTGGTTGTGAGCCTAGCCTTTTAATGGCTGAGCCATCTCTCCAGCCCAGTCCAAGATATCTTTCTGTAATATTTTCTTCCATGGGAAGAAATTTAGAGACAGTTGTGAAATTTATCAATTTAAGCAAAACCTTAGATTTGAAAGGGAATGTAGAAACCAGTATTAAAAAATGAGTGGTTTGGATAAAGGGGGAAAAGTGTTTAATAGTTAGGTCAGTGAATAGTAACAATACTGTATAAGTTAACAGCAAAGATTCTAGAAACAAAATAGTTGTTTATATCTTTGTTCTAATACTTAACTGTCACAATGTTACTTAATTTCCACACTTGTAAAATGAGGACAAAAATAGTTGTTTGAAA
>NW_004949101.1:8286679-8287910 GCF_000317375.1 Microtus ochrogaster | reverse complement strand
AAAAAAAAAAAAAAAGAAGAAGAAGAAACTTGCTCAAAATAATAAATATGCAAAGTTCTTATTAGCAAATATTTTTCAGAAAAAAAATCCAATTACCTCTGTTCCATTGCTGCGACATCATGACAATGAAAACTACTATAAAAGAAAGCATTTATCTTTTATTTTGTATTTTGAGATAGTTTCTTTGTATAGCCCTGGCTGTCCTGGAACTCTGTAGACCAGGCCTGTCTCCACCTCACAGAGATCTGCCTACCTCTACCTCCCAAGAGTTGGGATTAAAGGCGTGTACCACCACTACCCAACTCAAAGAAAACACTTAATTGGGACTTGCTCTGCATTTCCAGAGGTTCAGTCCATGTTCTTCATTACAGGAAGCTTGGAAGTACATAGGCAGACATGGTGCGAAGTAGCTGAGTTCTACAACTGGATCTGTAGGCAGTAGGAAAAGAAAGACACTAGGTCTGGCTTGAGCTTTGGAAACCCCAAAGCCGACCCCAGTGACACACTTGCTCCTATCAGTCCACATCTTCCCCAACAAGGTCACACCTTCTAATCCCTCTCAAGTGCCACCACTCCCTGATGATCAAGTAGTCAAATATGTGAACCTATGGACACCATTCCTTTTCAGACCATCACAATTTCCCTCTTCTCGTTTGCACCTCTTCCAAATCCCAAAAGGAGCCAGCTGAAATTCTTGCCCTCATCTCCTTACACCCTGGGTAGCTCCTCTGTTGGGTTTCTCTGGGAGCCTTCTGCATTTCTTATTCCTGAAAAGCACAATTTCATTTGTCATTCTTCTCGGCACTGCCATAACAACATAGTATGACAGCTATCTACACAGCATTTACATTGTATTAGTTATAATTATACGCTAATTATATATATATAATTAGTTATACACGTTACATATTATTTACACTTTATAGGAGAGGATTTGAAGAGTTTTATACAAATGCTACATCATTGTTTGTAACAGACCTAAGTGTTCTTAGATTGTGGTAGGGGTAGGCATTATCCTTAAGCAAGTGCCCACAGATGCCAAGGGACATCCCCTTTAACACTCAGATCAGACATGTTCCCAATGGTAGTATAGTGTATTTGTTTTTCGTTACTGCATAATAACTTACCACAAACTCGGGGCTGGAGAGATGGCTCAGAGGTTAAGAGCATTGCCTGCTCTTCCAAAGGTCCTGAGTTCAATTCCCAGCAACCACATGGTGGCTCAAACCAT
>NW_004949101.1:8284451-8285753 GCF_000317375.1 Microtus ochrogaster | reverse complement strand
CAAATGAATCTGAAAGGCCTGCATTGTATGTCAGTTAACACTCAAGGAAAATCCCTAATCTTTGATTCCTGATTGGTGAAAATCGTAACTGTAACTTGACAGCCAAATGTTTGTGTTTTTCTGCTTTATTACCCCTGCCTGCTTCTGCCCCTGTTCAGGACTTCAGGGAGAAACAGGGCTCCCAGTATCTTTGTCCTGCAGCCCTGACTGATCAGTGACCCCGCTTATGCGAAGATTTATTAAAATCTTTGGAACTTGTAAGTGTTGTTTCTCTCCTTTCTCCTGGCACATAATAGACTGGGTATAACATGACAAAGTTTCCAAAGTGATAAACACCCTTTTCTATCTACATTAAAGGAGAGAGGACCAGGCAAGGTATGTATATCATCAGGAATGGAGATCTTTTTTTTTTGGATTTTCGAGACAGGGTTTCTCTGTGGCTTTGGAGCCTGTCCTGGAACTAGCGCTATAGACCAGGCTGGTCTCGAACTCACAGAGATCCGCCTGCCTCTGCCTCCCGAGTGCTGGGATTAAAGGCATGCGCCACCATCGCCCGGCTAGGAATGGAGATCTTAAAGTATTCTTCCTTCTATGAGTCAGAGAAAGTTTCAAAAGTGGGCGGACTACAACTCTGCTTGCCAAACTGGCATTTTGGTGTATTTTTTTCTTTCCAGCATGAAGGTCTCTGATGGGATTGAAAAAGGCATATACAACCAGCTGCTTTCCAGATACCAGTTGAGTAGAATCAACTGTACCCCAGCTTCATCTTATAGAAATAACATCATCCACAGCCTGTAACATTCTAATACAGACAACAAATTTCTTGCATGTCAGAGAACCACTTTGATAAACAGAAATAATAACATGGTGACATCTTTAGATAGAAATAGCAGAGTTGATGGTCAGCAACCTGTTTTACAAATTGTTTGGTCAGTGGTTGGTATTGTGTTTGATGCACACAGTAGGAACTTTCCTTGCCCAGACAAGACTGGAGATCTTCTGTAATGGGGGATAGGGAGAGGTAGTAGACTCTGTTTATAACCCAAAGAAGAACAGCCTAGCACCAGAAGATAGAAATATGTGTGAATGTATGCATGTACGTGTATGATATATGATATGGTAAAACTGAAGACGTAAGAAAATGGAATAAGTATCCTTTAGCAAGATATGCTATTAAATACCCGCAAGTCCCTCCCTCAGTGCAGCTGTGCTTACAGACCCTCAGGACAAAGCCAGTCCATTTTCTTAGTTCAAACTCAGAAAGTATAAAATTTTTATTTCTTCCCCCTTTTTTTTTTTTTG
>NW_004949101.1:8277508-8284351 GCF_000317375.1 Microtus ochrogaster | reverse complement strand
TGTAGACCAGGCTGGTCTCGAACTCACAGAGATCCGCCTGCCTCTGCCTCCCGAGTGCTGGGATTAAAGGCGTGCGCCATCATCGCCCGGCTATTTCTTCCCTTTCTATCTCTCTTTTCTAAACACTGGACAAAATTGTGAGGTGAGCCTGCTCACCCTAGCATTACAGGGCATTCTCACTATTTCTTTAAAATTTGCCACCATCACCATCATCTTTTCAGAAACCCACAGATTTTCTATATCTAAGTCTGCCTGTTTTCTCTTTCTTTCATCCTTCCCTCCTTCCTTTCTTCTTTCTTTCCTTTCCTTTCCTTTCCTTTCCTTTCCTTTCCTTTCCTTTCCTTTCCTTTCCTTTCCTTTCCTTTCCTTAAACAGGGTTTCTTTGTGTAGCCTTGGCTGTCCAGGAACCAGCTTTGTAGACCAAGGTGACTTTGAACTCTTAGAGATACCCCCCCTCTCCGTAGTGCTAAGTTAAAGGCTTGCACCACCACTGCCCTGTCCCTTCTCGTTTCTTGACCTTTGAGAAAGCAGGACTTTATTTTTCCCTCTCTTACCTCACTTCTCCTGACACCTGCCGAGAGGTCTCAGCTTGCTTGCCCTGTTGTTTTCTCTTTCAGATGCAAATAAAATTGCCTTTGAGACAGACACTACAGTATCTGCCTTTAATCTAGATGCTCCAGAGGAAGAGGCAAGCAGACTTCTTGAGTTCAAGGTTAATCAACACTACACAGTAAGATAGTAAGATCGTGTGTGTGTGTGTGTGTGTGTGTGTGTGTGTGTGTGTGTGTGTGTGTGTGTGTGTGTGTAAATTTATTAAGGAATGTGGAGAAGAACAGACTCAGAATTTGGGTCTACCCCTGCTCCTGGGGTTCATCTTGAGGACAGTTTCTGGCCAACCAAACATCCTGTTTGTTCCTGTGCTCTCTCTGCCTAGCCTGGTGGTTAGCTATAGTTTCATTGTTTCCTCCACCCTGGGCATGGTAATTTCCCACCTGCCTGGGGGAATTCCATTGTGCAGCAGCTAGGTATATAATGATTTTCCTAAGCTTGAATAAACGGCATTTGGCTGATCTCCTTTCGAATGACCCAGGTCTCTTGTATGTTCTTTCAATCTCCAAGCCCTTGCCTGGCTCATGCATGATCTAGAAGGCGGCAGGATAGATAGATAGATAGATAGATAGATAGATAGATAGATAGATAGATAGATAGATAGATAGATAGATAGATAGATTGATTCTAAAATGGTCTTTGTAGTTCTGAGTCCATCTCTTTTTCTGAGTCTTTTTTTATTTTAAATTCTTTTTAATCTATAAGAGCTGTCCCTGCAAAAGTGGTACTCAATCCCCTGGTGACCCTCTGTTAAGGGTGTCCATTTCCTTTCCAGTGCCTCACCACCTGCATCCAGGGTTAACGAGAGCATCAATCAGGATGATCCAAGCTCGCCTTGCTAAGAGACAGACAGATAACTCACACTAATTCAAAATTGCCCTTTCCAGGATTGGAATCTTCTTGGGATAATGCAAGGATTAAAGATCAGCTACCAGGTTTCCTGCAACTATCCTAGCCCTTTCCTTTCCGGGCTTATTTCTTTGCTTTGCTTTCAGTTATATAAGCTACCCCCCGACCTCCCAACAAATTCCTTTCTCCTTCAGTACCCTTTTGAACTGCAAGCAAGACAGAGCAGAGGTAAATTACTCCACTCACATTTAAGTCCTGTCGACAATACATTGCCTTGGAAATCTGACCAAGACCAGTGGAATTAAACGCAGTCTAGCGGCTGTCTCTGTTTAGCGGCTGTCTCTGTTTCCTCCTTGTCTGCCTGTCTGCTGTGTGTCTGGCTGGCTTTGCCTCCCTTCCTCATCTACAGGGCAATCTAAATGTGTTTCCTGAGCAACAGTCTTACCAGTTTGTAGTTTACCTTAATATCTTTCTCTGGAGTCTCTAAAAGGGACTTTTCACTCTAATTCATGAACAGCTTTCCCCTTTCAGAAGATGAGACTCCATCGTAAAACAAGTCATTGCACGGGACTCACTGATCTGAAACCCATGTGAGCTTAGTAGCTGCTTTCTTCAAATACTTAAGTTTAAACTGCAGCACACCCCGCTTTCTCGCTTTCTCCTCTCCCCGCCCTACTCCGGCTCTGTCGGTAGCACACAGCCTCAGCGAATCCTCCTGTATAATTGTTCTTAATTTATTTTGATTATTTACCATTTCTGTGGAGCGAGCTGCATAAGAACAGATTTTTTTAAAATAATATCAAATTCCGTTTTTAAATTTTTAATTTTTACTGTGTGTGTCTGTTGTGAGTGCGTGCAGTTTGTGCACAGAGGCCCACAAAGACAAGAAGAGGGCATTGGATAAGATATATCTGGCCTGGAACAGAGACTGCCCTGTGTCTGCCTCCTGATCTTTAATCCTTCTGCAGGAATCAAAGGAGTGCATTACCACACCCAGGAAAGACATTTTATAACAAACAAAAACAGGTGGCAAAGCACAGAAAGGCGTGGGAAACAGAGAGAGGAGAAAGGGGCTTCTTCATCCTCGAGTCTGGTTGAATTCATTTGCCAACTGGTCAAGAACTCCAGAATAATTCACAGTATTTGCTGGTTTTTGTGTAGAGATGTTCCAAAGACAGATAGTAAACTAGCAATGAATCATTTTTAAGGCCTAAATGCATCTGACCTTTTCCCTTTCTCGACTATTTAGGACTTTCACAAGGAACACCATTTATAGAAAAAGACACATCTTAGCCCTCCTGTCTTGCAACACTTTTGACCCGTGGTTTTGTTTCTTTTAGATTGCAGTCTTATACAAAGCGCATCTAGAGACACCCTAAAGTCTCTCATTTTTCCAAAAAAGAGAGTCAGAGACTGTAACAGCATACACAGACTTGCACAGATTCAAACCAGACAAAATTCTAGCACGGAGAAAGTGAGGTGGACGCAAAGTTCCACAACTAAGCATGAAACTATTTGCAGTTGACACCTGCTGGTAAAAGGGAGATTGGGCTCTCCAATGGAGTGTTACTGGATATATCAACCACACTGCAGGCCAGGAGGCATGCCCAGGAGTAGTAACTAACCCAAAAAGGACTTTCTGTCTGTGTATGTGCATACTTTTTCTTTTGTTTTGGTGTTTTGTTGTCTTACTGATCTTCTTTTTCTTTAGTTTGTCTGTTTTTATTTTCAGTTTTTGTTGTATTAAGAAAGAGAGAGAGAGAGAGAAAATGAAGTTAGTAGGTAGGGAGGTGGCGAGAATCTAGTAGTTGGGGAAGGGAAAAGAATATAATTAAAATATATTGTGTGGGGGGCTGGAAAGATGGCTCAGAGGCTAAGAGCATTGCCTGCTCTTCCAAAGGTCCTGAGTTCAATTCCCAGCAACCACATGGTGGCTCACAACCATCTGTAATGGGGTCTGGTGCCCTCTTCTGGTCTGCTGGCATACATGCAGACAGAATATTGTATACATAATAAATAAATAAATAAATAAATAAATAAATAAGTAAGTAAATAAATAAATAAATAAATATTTAAAAAAATATTGTGTGAAAGTTTAAATAAAAATTAAAAGAAAAATGAAAACAGTGGAAAAGCATTTTCTAGAACAAAATAAAAAAATTAAAAGGATAAAAAAATAGAAAGACAGTTTTCTACAACCAAAATTGTATCCATAGCAGGGCGGTGGTGGCGCAGAGGCAGGCGGATCTCTGTGAGTTCGAGACCAGCCTGGTCTACAAGAGCTAGTTCCAGGATAGGCTCCAAAACCTCAGAGAAACCCTGTCTCGAAAAACCACAAAAACAAAAAAAAAAAAATTGTATCCATGGCTAATGCTAAGTTACTTAAGTAGGATTCTCCCTTGAGGAGAACACACACCTACTCTTGGATGTACCCCTTCCCTGAGCACCCCTCTACTCTCTTACTTTGTTTGTTTGCTTGTTTGTCTTTGGTTACTCCAGACAGGGTTTCTTTGTGTGGCTCTGGCTGTCCTGGAACTTGCTCTGTAGACCAGGCTGAACTCGAATTCGCAGAGATGCACCCACCTCTGCCTCCTTGAGTGCTGGGATTAAAAGCATGCACCACCACCACCCAGCAAACACCCCTCTTTTTATTTAAGTGGATATTAAACTTTTTCTCCTAATAAACTACCAACTGAAAGGTTTTTACGGCTCAACAAACCTCTCTGCCCATGCAATAATCCAAATCAGACCGAATTAAACCGAATTAGAAAAAGTCCAAGTTTAATGGATGCCAGGGCTCCAGGGTGGCCCTCCAGCCCCCTCCCCCACCCTAGGGGAAATGAGAACCAGGAATAGCGCGCATTTGTTCTCTAGGGGGTAGTTTAAATAGCCTGTGGGAGTGGTCTTGACCCTCTGTGGGGAGGAGTCACTGTCTTGCCGGCTTTTTTGGAGGTGGGGTCTGGACTGTGACAACTCCCAGGGGAGGGATCTTGAGGTGGAAAGTTCCACCCAGAGCCGGGCGGTGTTGGCGCACGTCTTTAATCCCAGCACTAGGGAGGCAGAGGCAGGCGGATCTCTGTGAGTTCTAGACCAGCCTGGTCTACAAGAGCTAGTTCCAGGACAGGCTCCAAAACCATAGAGAAACCCTGCCTCGAAAAACCAAAAAAAAAACAAACAAACAAACAAAAAAAAGAAAGTTCCACCCAAACATTTCAGAATGGATGCCAGGGGCTGGGGTGAAGCCTCCAACCAAACACCAACTATAGGCTGAAGAGATGGCTCAGCAGTTCAGAGTCTTATGACTCTTGCAGAGGACTTGGCATCCACATGAGGCCGCTCACAACTCTCTGTAACTCCCATTCTAGGGGAACCGAATCCCTTTACCTGTGTGAGTGTGGTGCATATAACCTCATGAATGCATACACATAAGTAGAAATAAATAGATAAATCTTAGAAATGAACTCCAACTTTGCCTCATACTGACTCATCTTGAAATTCTTTTCTCCAGTAAATTCAAGACTCCCAACTTTATCTGCATAGAAGTCTCTAGAAAGAACTCAGGCTGGGAAAAAAGAATTTAGGTTGTGAAAGGCAGCATTCTGGAGCTATGTCTCTGGTCCATTCATTATGGAGGTAGTTTACAAAATCAAATGAAAACCTGTCCGATGAGATTTGAACCATACGCATTCTGGTTCTGTAGAAAACACTAGTGGACATCCTTTCAGGGCACAATTATATGATGGACCAGTTTTAGCTACTCCCAGGAGTTAAGTATCTATAGTCAAGGCTCAAATTCCAAGAACAAAATCTGTGTAACTTGAATGCTGGAGTCACCATTTGATCAGAAGAGAACACAATCCTTGACCTTGGGATCCCACTAAAATTGCTTCCCTAGGGTAAAGTAAAAAAAAAAAAAAAAAAAAAAAAAAAATTGTACTGCCATACACAGCAGGCAAATCCTCGTTGTCCACAATGTTTGGTATGTAATATTGCCCAGTCATTCTTTAGCCCTGGTTGGCATGGAATTCTCTATGTAGCCCATGCTGACCCTTGAACTCCCAGAAACCCTCTTGCCTCAGCTCCCAAGCACCTGTAGTTACAAGCACAAGATTACACACCCTATTATTTCTATGCATTCAGTGTACTTTCAACAAATTTCAAGTTTACCATTTGTTTGGAAATTAACTCTTATTTAAAAGTAATAACATTTCATGATCCTATCGCAGCTGAGTATGTGTTGATGTCTGTGGCCTGCGGTGCCACCAAAGGCCACACGGATGCCCAAGGTGTTGGCCATAACCTGTGGACTTTGTTGCCACCAGGGCCATGCCAGCCTGCGTTGCCTGCACTGCCACATGGAACCAAGGTGTTGTCTGGGCCAGGGCTGCTGTAGAGAGCCATGTTGAGGTTCATGGCCCAGCAACAGCCTGGGGTGGGGTTGTTCATGCCTCCTCTTGCCATTGAGAGCTGTGCTGATACCCTGGGTCTGGACAGCCACCTGAGACCATGTTGGTGTTTGAGAGCCTTGCTGCCACCAGGACCATACTGGTCTGGGTGACTTGTGCTGCCACCAAGGCCATGGTGGCATCTGGGCCCAAACTGCTGCTGCTGAGAGCCATGTCTGTGTCCATGGTGCTCAACAGCTGGGGTCTGTGATGATGTCCATGATCCATGTGACCACAGGGGCTTATGGGAACAATGCATGTTGAAATCAGAAGGCTGTGCCTAGTTGGCCCTGGGATGGCAGGCCCTCTCCCTTGTCGGACACTACTGGTGGAGAGCTGGCCCTGCCCCCCCCCCATGGGAGAGATACCCTACCCTTTGCCATGGGCGTGGGAGAGCTGGTTCTGATGTCATGGGTATGGGGAGGATACAGAGGATTGGGAGGCGAGCAGGGCTGGGGGACATGATGTGAAATTCCCAAACAATCAATAAATAATTATGTTACTTTTTTAAAAGTAGTAACATTTGTTCATCTTTTATAATACAAGGGAGAATTCTGATAAAAAAAAAAATATGGGTAGGACTGGAGAGATGGCTCAGTGGTTAAGAGCATTGCCTGTTCTTCCAGAGGTCCTGAGTTCAATTCCCGGCAACGACATGGTGGCTCACAACCATCTGTAAAGAGGTCTGGTGCCCTCTTCTGGCCTGTAGTCATGCACACAGACAGAATATTGTGTATATAATAAATAAATAAATATTTAAAAAAAATATGGGTATTAGCTTTTATTTTAATGTTTCTTTTGAGTGTGGGATGTCATTGAAAGGATAATTTTCATATTTAACTAATTTTTAAAAACCTAATTATTAGCTGGGCGGTGGTGGCTCAAGCCTTTAATCCCAGCACTTGGGAGGCAGAGGCAGGCGGATCTCTGTGAGTTCGAG
>NW_004949101.1:8276711-8277408 GCF_000317375.1 Microtus ochrogaster | reverse complement strand
ACCTAATTATTGTAGAACTTTTCGAAGAAAGCAGTGAGGGTAGTTTGCTGGAATGTTCCCAACCAGTCAGTCTGCACTTTGTCTCAGTTTATTCTGCTGCTCACACTTTGTTAACAGAAGCTGCTGGTGCGCAGATCTCCTCTTGGCTGCCTCTGCTCCCAGGCTTTCCAGGCCATTCTAACTTGCATCATCAGCATGCCTGCAGTGTGTTTCCTGGCTCACACCATGTGTGCAGTAGCTTGCTCACCCTCGGTGCCCAAGCACAGGCAAGAGGAGCCTGGAAGGAAACATTTCCCCAAAGGCCATCTACGGTCCAAAGGACATGAAATGCTGTCTGTCCTTTCGGTAATTCCAAGAAGTTTCATATAAACTCCCACAGTTCTCAGGATATTGAGTCCTGCCCGTTAAAGAAGCATCTTTTATATAGGTTTTTCCTTCCTCCCTGTCTTATTTTTCAAAGTTCTCATATGTGCTTCCTACAACCACCTTTCCAAATAGTACCTGCACCTATGGTGTCTGTATTCCAAGAAAGGACCCAAACTAATTGTTTGTCTTACCATAGCTTTTGATGACAGAGTCTAATATTCATTTGCATAATGTGATTGTGATAGACCATAGCTCATGGAGCTTTGTGAGGCTTCATAACCCCACAAAACAAAGCTAAAAAAACAACGCAGCCGGGCGATGGTGGTGCACA
>NW_004949101.1:8273663-8276121 GCF_000317375.1 Microtus ochrogaster | reverse complement strand
AAAGGTGTGTGCCACCACTGCCCGGCCTAGCCTTGCTCTTTTTGTTCTTGCTTTGGTTTTTCATTTGTAGAAACTTATCCTAGGACCTGCTCTCTCAGTCTCTCTCTCTCTCTCTCTCTCTCTCTCTCTCTCTCTCTCTCTCTCTCGTCTCTCTCTGGGCTAACATATGCTATAACATAATAAACTCTTTTTATTTCAGATATAGGGATTTTAGTTGAACACTGTTTAGCTAAAAAGGAAGAGGAGATGGGAAATGGGAGCAGGAAAGGAGTAGGTTGTTTTTCTGACAACTGTCACTAAAAAACTGAGCCTGTACTTTAGGAACTCAATGCAAATAATTTCACCCACCCAACCTAATAATCTAGCTTTACTTCCAAATTCTTGCTGGGCAGAAGTGGCACATGCGTTTAGTCCCAGCACTGTGAGTTCAAGCCCAGTCTGGTCTACAGAGTGAGTTCCAGGACGGTTAGAACTGCTATACAGAGAAACCCTTTCTCAAGAAACAAAACAAAATAAAATTCTTTTTGAGCCACTGTTCTGGCCATGGGTCCTCCTGGCATATTTCGGCAGGTGAATTGACTGTCAGCACCTTGAGACTTTAGAACACATCTAGGTCCCCAGGGAAGCTGGACTCAGAGGTCAGAGGGCAACCCTTTGTAGCCTACTGTCTCTAATGGGAACCAGATGCTTCCAACTGTTTCCTGCCATCTGCTTGCTCACCTAAGGTTTTTAGTCCTGTTCCTTTCAGACTATCCAGCTGTATAAACAAATCTTTATCCGTAAGCTTTCGGAAGCCGCCAACAGATGTCTTCTTTTCTGTTAGGAGAGACTGGCGGTGTTGATTCCATAGTTTAACTCATTAGAATAACAATTATACAGAGATCCCCCCCACCCCTACCTTGTGCCCCTTTTCATTCACTTTGTAATTTTTAGCTTCTAATTTCTTCACCTTCAGGGTAACTGCTGCAAAGTTAGCCAAAGGTTAATCCACCAAAAGTTGGAGCAAAGGAAATCTATATGAAATGAGAATACAATGAAGAGATCTGTGGATTTGACCCCTCCACTCCAGCACCACATAGAAACTGATCACAGTGGTACATGGCCATAATCTCAGCCAAAAAGTGGAAAAGTGGAAAGTGGAAAGATCAACAAGAAACCCAGATGCTTGAGTTATGGAAGCAGCTTCCATCCTCCCTGAACCAGCATTTCACATCTTTGGGTCTCATTTGCCTTTACACTTAGAATGAAGGATAAGTTGTTGATGCAAAAGAACACAGTTTTCGTGTCAAATGGAGTGAGAAATGGTTTATTCTAGAACCAAGCATGAATGACCATTACCCAAGGAAAGGTTTAGGTTTCCTTAAACACCACATTCCAAGGTGGTAACAGGTTCAAGATACCTTGTAAAAACAGACTAAGAATTATAAATCAGAAGACTTTTCATCATCAGATATGTGGATTAGAGAAAAGTGGAGGAAACCTTTTGTTATTGGCCTCAGATGGTAGAGAAAGATGAAGAAAAACATGCAGGTCAAGGCCTGGAGGAGGGAGATTCAGATAGAAAGAACAGATACAGAAGTTCCAGGGAGCTCTCATGGCAGAGAGAAGCTTGGCAAAGTATCTTCTGCCTTCTCTTCCTCATGATTGTCACTACCATCATTGGTAGTTTTGTGGCCTGTTTAATAACCAGTATAGTTTCTAGGTCGATTGAATCCCTACATCATGATTGTGATTGCTGGAAGTAGCGCTTCGGCGACCTTGCCAGTCACTCTCAAAAAAAAAGATAAACATCTCTAAGAGCAGTTTTGACACACAGAAGCCCTAGAGGGCTGCAGAAACAAGCAGGTCCTAAACTGGCGTGTGCTGATCTTTCACAAACTCGGCGAGTCCAAGAACAGGCTCGGGTTCCTTCCAAAACAACCAGTGGTTTCTTATGCTTCTCTCTTAACATCATAATTGGCAGGCTGGGGGCCAAAGAAATGTTAGTTTATCTTGTGTAAATGGTTTAAATATGTGTTCTAGCGTTAAAATGGTCCAAAACCAACACATTGCATTGCTTTCAAATGCCTTTTTGACCTGCCTTCGGTAGAAACCAGATTCATTTGCAGCTCTATAAGTGAGACGTCTTCATTGTTGGAGAGACCATTCTGCCTTTGGTGATTCCAAGATCGTGAGATAGGCCCCTTATTTTCAGTCAACTTTTCCTTTTGTTGTGAACTGCAGAACACATGCTTCAAGTTATATTTTTATGGTTTTTTTTTTAAACCATGCCATGAATAATACCAAAACATCGATATTAAACAAAATTAATACCATAACTGATCAGGAGAATGTTTGGATTGAGTCTGTGGTCAACTGTGCTTTCTTTCTAGTTCATTCTACAAGTATAGTACAATTGGAGTAGGAAAATCCAAAATATTTCTAGAAGAAGTTAAGCAGAATTTTTTTTTTTTTTTTT
>NW_004949101.1:8270330-8273563 GCF_000317375.1 Microtus ochrogaster | reverse complement strand
AGGCTGGTCTCGAACTCACAGAGATCCGCCTGCCTCTGCCTCCCGAGTGCTGGGATTAAAGGCGTGCGCCACCACCGCCCGGCAGTTAAGCAGAATTTTAAAACAGAAATTGTTCTATGGAATGACCATTTAAATACACATTTACCACAAGAAAAAATATTTTCTGGGAGCCAACTTATTTTTATTAAAAGTTAATTATTTAAAGTACAAGAGTATTTCTGTGATTTGTCATTGGCTCATGCAAATATTGATACGCTGTCCTTCTATAACAACAGCTATAGAAATGTGGAAAAAAGTATGTTGGACACTGTGATGCTCCACCTAGGTCCCCATTGTTTATTTCTGTGTTAGCCTCCAGTTATTATAACAAATACCTGAGGGGAAAACCGGGAAGCCACAGAAACGAGACCCCTGGGAGGAAGAAAGGAAGAAAGGGAGACCACGTGTGTTCCTCTTTCAGGAGATCATTTAAATACCCTAGGGAGTGGTCCTAACCACATCTCCAGGGAGGGGTCAGGACCTGGCCTGCTGGGATTTGGAGTCCAGACCAGGCCTGGGGGTTGGGGTAGATGCGAGGGGCTGGGACCTACGCTCCCAACTTGATATTACCAATGGCAAATGTGCATCCTAGGGCTCACTTAGAACCTACTAGCCAGCCCTGGAAGCAGGCAAATAAGGAAAACTAATAAATACCAGTTGGAAAGTTGTATCAGTCATCCAAACTCATTAAAGTAGGCCAAAAGAAAAATAGCCACACATTTGCCAAGTCCAGAAGCGCTCACTAATAAACTCAAACGTTATTAGAATGTTAATATTCTATTTTTACTTCTATCATACAAAGCACAATAACAGAGACCAGACTGTTTGTAGGAAGTCGATTCATCTGCCTCAGGGGGATCCTAAATGCTCTTATGGAAAGCAGTCAGGAAAAAACACCTCTGTTCTCTTTCTTATTTGAATCATAAATAACAATTTATCAAGTCTTAGCTAGAGAACATCACCTAGTTTCTAGTCCATAGCTCCTCCCACCCTCCCCTCCCACACACCTTAGATGAGCAACACTTTGAATTGCTAGTGTGAAACAGAGATAATGGAGCCCTCCTTTTCTAGAAGTCATTTATTAAAAAACAAACAAAAAATCTACTATGATTCAGATGCCCTGAAAAGTATAAAGAATAATGATCTCCCAAGGATTTCTGTCTCAATAGCCAGAGTTTATGGACATGTTACATATGGCTAGTTAATAAAAGGCTAGTTTAAATCCCAGCACTCGGGAGGCAGAGGTAGGCGGATCTCTGGGAGTTCGAGGCCAGCCTGGTCTACAAGAGCTAGTTCCAGGACAGGCACCAAAGCTACAGAGAAACCCTGTCTCGAAAATCCAAAAAAATAAAAAATAAATAAAAATAAAAAAATAAAAAGGCTGGTTTATTCAGTCTTTTATCACTATAATAAATGTGTGAAATAATTAGCTTCTAAAGAGAAAAGATTTTGGCTCCCAGTTCAGAGGTTTCCACCTATGATTGATTAGCCTGCTATCATTGGGTCTATGGTAGAACAGCACATTGGAGGGGACATGTGACAAAACAAAGGCACTCAAACCATGCCTGAGGAGCAAGCAAATGATAAGAAGATGGTGTGCTGGCTGGTTTGTGTCCAAGTTGACACAAGTAGAGTCCTCAGAGAGGAAGGGGCCTCAGCTGAGAAAATGCCTCCTTAAGATCTGGCTATAAGGCGTTTTCTTAGTGATCAGTTGGGGAGGGCCCAGCCCATGGTGAGTGGTGCCATCCCTCGGCTAGTAGTGGTGGGTTCTATAAGAAGGCAGGTTGAGCTAGCCAGAGAGGAAGAAAACCTCTCCTCCATAGCTTCTGCATCAGCTCCTGCCTCCAGTTTCCTGCTCTGTTTGAATTTCTGTCCTGACTTCCTTTGGTGATGAACAGCAATGTAGAAGTATAAGCCAAATAAACTCTTTCCCCCACAACTTGCTTTTTGGTCATGGTTTTGTCACAGCAATAGAAACCCTGATTAAGACAAGTTGGTACCAATGTAGTGGGTCATAGACACAATCATGTTTTAGATTGAATTGTGGAAGGACTTTGGAACTTTGGGTTAGAAGAGCCGTTTACTATTAAGAGCTCAGTGAGATGTTCTTCAGGAACTTGGAAGATAGAAATGTTGAAAGCATGCAGAGGTTGAAGACCTGGCTTGTAACATTTCAGAGGGGAATTTAGACAGCAGGGATGTTTGGTATTTTGCATTAAGATTCTGTCATTCTGATCTGCTGGGGCTGTTGAGTCAGTCATGATTAATAAGAGACCAGCACAATTTAAGTGAAACCTTTGTGTTATTGGGACAATTGATTCTGGTTAGCTGGAGCTAAGAAATTAGTAGTCATTACGATGAGACCAGCATCACTGAGGTGATGGAAAACACTGGAAAGTGTTTCCTGAGAGCATGGAGAAGCTGTATTCTAGGGGTGATTGAGGTATATACCTTGTGTTGGCAGTTGGACTTAGGAATGTATAAGAGTCACCAGGTGGTACTGGCTTTGAAGACATGAAGGGGTCATGGAGAACAGCTGAGGCTTGGCACTATGAGAACCTATGAGAGGTAAAGGTGCAGCCTCAGTGGCAGCTGAAGGCCCAGGATTGAAGCGGTAATGTGGAGAGGTTGAGGCATGGCACCATGAAGAGAGCCAATGAAAGGCTATAGGTGAAAGCACAGCCCAGTTGGAGCAAGGGACTCCAGCAGTTTTGGGGATGCCAGTACCAGGGGATGACCACGAAGAACAGCAGCAGTGGAGTGGAGTCATCCAGTATCTAGAAGACAAGCTGTGAGTGCTGCAGAGGGCAGAACTGGGGAAGTGACCCAAGCCCTTTGGAGGAGTTCAGAAGATCATGAATAGAACCCGGACATTGGATGTCAGAGTTTGTTTTTATTTTGACTTGATTATGACTGTGCTGATTTATCCCTTTTGTTTTTTTTATATTTATTTATTATGTATACAATATTTTGTCTGTGTGTATGTCTGCAGGCCAGAAGAGGGCACAAGATCTCATTACAGATGGCTGTGAGCCACCATGTGGTTGCCGGGAATTGAACTCAGGACCTCCAGAAGAGCAGGCAATGCTCTTAACCTCTGAGCCATCTCTCCAGCCCCTGATTTATCCCTTTTGAAGCAAGAAAGTATTCTACTGGATGGAGCCCACAGTTGAGAAACTCTGAATTTTAAAAGT
>NW_004949101.1:8268230-8270220 GCF_000317375.1 Microtus ochrogaster | reverse complement strand
GAGACCAGCCTGGTCTACAGAGCTAGTGCCAGGACAGGCTCCAAAAGCCACAGAGAAACCCTGTCTCGAAAAACCAAAATAAAATAAAAAATAAAAAAAAATAAAAGTCTTTGGATTTTGAGAGATTGGCTATTTGTCTTTTTTTATCTTTTGAGATTGGCTATTTTAAAGAGACTGAAATTTTAATGTGTTTGAATTTGTAAAGACTGTGTGACTTCTAATGTTTTTAATATGAGTTCTTGGGGATGTGTAAGAAAGAAAGGGCTGTGGCTTGATAGTGATGTGTTTGTGTGCCAAGTTGACAAGGGGTGAGTTGTACTGGCTGGCTTTATGTCAACTTGACACAAGCTAGAGTCATCAGAGAGGAAGGAGCCACGGTTGATAACTAATATAGAAACTATCTTCATCTGTTACTCACTTGCTATGGAATAATCTTTTTGCACACTGTGAAGATGTGTTTTTGCTAAGGGACTTCCTGATTTGTTTAATAAAAGAGCTCACTGACCCAGAGCTAGGCAGGAGGTATAGGCAGGGCATTAAGACCCAGAGGACACTGGGAGGAAGAAGTTTGGAATCTAGGGAGTCTTGAGCAGGTGCAGACAATGAAGAAAGATGAACGTGCTGTGTTGACAGAAGGTACTGCCATGAAGCCAAGCATAGATAAGAAATAGGGGTTCATTTAAAATGTAAAAGTTAGCTAGTAACAAGCCTGAACTATTGGATGAGCATTTATAATTAATATCAAGTCTCTGAGTGATTATTTTTGGAGTGGTTGCCAGGACACAGAGAAACTCTGCCTATACCCACTGGCAAATAAAAATCAGTTTTCTCCAACACAGTGTCACTGGGTATATCAACCACACTCTAGAACAGGTCCCATGTCCAGGATTAGTTGGCCAACACAAAACAAACTCAATGGTACTTTTGTGGACTTTTTGTTTCATTTTTTTTTGTTTCATTTTGTTTTGTTTGGGTAATTTTTTCCTTACCTGTCTTTTTCCGGTTAGTTTAGATTTTCATTTTGTGGTTTTTCAGGAGATTTTCTCATTTCTATTTTTGTTTCTTAACCAGGCACTAAAAGAAAAGGCTTTTAATTTAAAAATCAAATACATATTTGAATTGGCTCTTTGCTCGTACACTGATTACAATTTCACTTGCCATCTTATTCTATGAGTACATGGAGGCTGTGGGTCTTCAAAACTTTCCCAGAAATCCTTTTATTTGCAAACTGTTCATAGATCAGTGTTCATAGATTCAGTGTTCATAGATCTGTCCTGGAAGCCACCAGGCAAAAGCCAAGCCTGTTCCTTGCATGATGTCTTATTAAGTATATCTGACCTCGTCTCAGAAGAATGGAAAAAATGTTCTCATTTGAGAGGAAGACAAATATCAATCCTGCAAGATGTAAAAGCAGGCAGTTGTTCAAAGAAGACTGTCGGTCTCAGATTGGATAACGAAAGGACTTGACAGGCAAACGCAGAGAAGACTCATCCAAAAGGCTTGTCTTGGCACCCATGAGTGGACCATGAGCCAGGGTGAGCCTGGAAAATAGCTTTTCTGGAAAAGGATGATTCACTCACCAACAATAATAATAATGATAAATACTGCTGACAAGGAACTGGTAATTGGCAAATGGACAATAAATCCAAGCCACATATGCTGAATAATTGAGAAATAAGGTCAGAACATAGTCTCTTCAAAAACAAGAACATTTGTAGGAGCTGCTGTTTGTGGAATCCACGGTGTGAGTGTGTGTGTGTGTGTGTGTGTGTGTGTGTGTGTGCGCACGCACGCATGTGCATGTGTGTGTGATGTGAGATATGCTCTCTTTTAGAGGAAATCTAATCACTGCTGAACTGGCATGGCGCTTACTCTGAAATACATCAGAAGAACATTTCAGGGGGCTGGAGAGATGGCTCAGTGGTTAAGAGCATTGCCTGCTCTTCCAAAGGTCCTGAGTTCAATTCCCAGCAACCACATGGTGGCTCAC
>NW_004949101.1:8248196-8267490 GCF_000317375.1 Microtus ochrogaster | reverse complement strand
TGTAGACCAGGCTGGTCTCGAACTCACAGAGATCCGCCTGCCTCTGCCTCCCGAGTGCTGGGATTAAAGGCGTGCGCCACCACCGCCCGGCTGCCATGTGTCTTTGAAACTTTTCTCAGTATGGCTTACCCATTTTGCTTCTCTCTGCACCTGCTTGTTACTGCTGACTCCGCCCTTTTCCTTCCCAGCATTCTCAGTTTCACTTTTCCACCTAATCTTATTCTGTTCAGCTCTTGGCCAGTCAGCTTCTTTATTAAATCAGCCACAATGACATATATTCACACAATGTATAGGATTATTCCATATTAACATTCGTATTAATATAAAAATATAAACATTACAGATGTTTGGTACAGCTGTGTCTAGTCACTGTTCTCAGAATGAGAACATATTTCATGTGCTTATACATGAGAAGTGGGAATAGATTCTATTTTGTTAAATTAAGTACTACACAAATCTAGAATCATAAAGCCCAACATGATTTTTTTAAAAATGCATTTCAAGTGTTTAGCAAACATTTGTTTTTGTAGATACACACAGAAAAAGGAGTAGCAGAATATAGAGAGAGAAAAGATACGACGTTCATAATTTGAGTTCCTTGATCAAGCTGAACCTGAAGACATACCCTTCAAACACTGCAATTTCCTAAGCCATTAAGGTCTTGGAATTTGGTTTGGTCTAGTCTCATGTATCCCAGGCTGTCTCTAAACTCACTATGTAGCCAAGGATAGCCTTAGACCTATGGTCCTCCTTCTGCCTCCACCTCCCTAGTGCTGTGATTATAGGTGTCATCTGCCTTACACCATCTCTGACATGATGCTGGGGACCAAACCTAGGCTTCATACGTGTTAGACAAGTACACTAACAACTAAAAAAACAAACAAACAAACAAACAAAAAAACCTAACAACTGAGCTATGTTCTTAGCCCAAAGCACCTGTTTTTAACAGGATCTGTTTGGAGTTGGATTTCTAGGAAGAATTTGCAACTAGAAGAACCCTGATATGTTATGGACCTAAATCTCAAGCAGCAAAAAATTTGTTACCATCTGACAGCCTACTTCAACAGGTTCATCACATTTGGGAGGCTTATGAGTTACTCAGTGTGGAGGTACTTGTGACTTCAACATAATTCTTTAAATGTGTTACAACTATTAGGATGAGTGTTGGCATTAAAATAAAGAGACCAAGAAACTACATTACTTCTAAGTAGTCAGAAAGTCAGCAATCACAGCACTCAAGGTGAAAGCGTTAGGATCAGGGTTTCAAACCTAGCCTTGGCTATGTGAGGCCATGTCTTCAAACACACACATAGGACAGTCATTCTAGCTGCCTGAATTTCCCCCCAGTACAGGACACACCCGGTCTCATGAGGAAAAGGAATAACAGGATGCTGCAGAACCAAGGGAAACACTAACTCACAGGTTTAAAACAAGAAGAGGGTGGAATGAGGGCCAGTGAGGCTAAAGACGCTTGCCCAGGCTTCATCCTTTGATAGTTGAGTCCAAGAAAATGTCAATTCTTTATCCAGAATCTCACAGCTACTTTCAGTGGCACAGTTGGGACCAGAAACGAAAGCCTCTTGGCTCCCAACCCCACAGTTTTTCCAGAACACAAATGTGCAATTTCTCTTGTCTGGTGTTTTTCTCTGTTTTTCCTTTCTCTAAGCTTTTGGAGATGAATTGTAGTTTTGGAGATCAATTATTAAATCTCCATTTCAATAGCTGACCAATGGAACACTCTGAAGATGAAGAAAGGAGAGAGAGAAGAAAATCTCATTCTGGTGTTCCAGAATTTTCCTGCCCAGAAAACCTCAAGAGCTCAAGGCATTGGCTGCCTTCTGTACTTCCAAGACCTGAAACATTTTCTTCTAAAGTCTTTTGGCTCTGAGGTCTTTAAATTACATTGGACTTGAATGAATTCCTAAAGGCCTTTTCATAAACACTGAACTCTGCAATAAAAGAAAAAGAACAGGAGGAAAATCAACTTTCAAAGTGCAAGGAAAAAGAAAACATCCACTCAAGTGTGTGACACTTGAGGAACACTTTAGTGTGTGTGGAGGTCACTAAATAGAAGACGTTAGGTGACCCCAGGGTTTGAAGAGCTGGGGTCTATTCTTCAGAGAACTATTTACAGAAAAGCCCTTGGTGAAAGTGTAAATGAGCAATACTGTTGCTGGTACCTCTAATCTGTCCCTCTGTGGCTTTCCAGTAGCCATTATCATCTTGTTCTCCATGCTCTCCCTGCTGGTTTTCAATCTCTTTCCAATTTTTGATGTGATAGAAATGACAAGTTTGCAGTTATCTGGAGACCTGAAGCTTGGAAACTTTACTACTAAGTCATTGTGCTTTGAAGATGGACTCTGCCATGGGGCGCCCTCTCATCTGAGGTCAGTCCATGCTGTGGCTTGGATGTGATTGATTTGTGCCCAGAAGGGTTATGTGTTGGAGCCCTGGTGCCCAGTGCGGCGATGTGAGGGAGAGGTGGAAACTTTAAGATGCAGGTATTGAATGATTGGAGGTGTTGCCCTTGAAAAGTCTCCGGCCTTGGTATTTTGTTTCAGCAATGTACAACAGACAAAAATAGCACAGGGGAGTACCGTAGCCTGTGACTAACCAGTGATACAGTACAAAAGTCCATCCCTGTGGAAGGACCCAGCACAAGTCTGAAAGGCCTTTGGTTTCCGATCTCCCTGAGACTGGCCAAATTGGTAATGAGCCTTGCATTGTAATATGCTTTACCAAATCCTCACCAAATCTCTTCTTTCCTTGTGCTTTTAATTCAAAGTCACCACCCAATAAATGACTCATGGGACCTTTGCTGTATATGTGGTATTTTATTGGTAAAATTCTGTAGAGCACATTGTTGATTGCCTTGACGGGTTACATCGTCTAGGGTTAGTAACCGTCTGGCAGGTCAGTTATTCCAGGGTCCCGGAGAGGCACTATCTGTAAGATAAATGGGCTAGGAGAGAAGAAGAAGGCCATGCTACATTTGTCAGAGCCTCCGTTTATTAGAGATGGGGTACAACTTTATATATGGTAAGGAGTTGGGGGATGGGCACAGGGGTCTGAGCTCTTGCCACGTGGTTCACGTTGGTCACGTAGCCAGGAGGTTACCTTCGGTCAGGTCACTGTAGGCCAAGAAGTCGGGAGTTGCCACACCTAGTTCCCTAGATAGTTTGGAATGTGGGGTGGGTTCCACTAACAGATAGCTCTCCATCAGCCAATTTGGGTGTGGGGTAGGCTCTGTCAATAGAACGATTCCTAACACAATTAGGGGTGTGGGGTTCTCTGTAGACTCCCCAGGGTGATGGTTACTGCAATGATTTTAGGAGGAAATTGGCTCCTAACAGCACATGACATGTTTTTTTTTACTAACATCTAGTTTACATGAGTGCTGTGGAGGTAGCTCATTTACAAGTAACATGTTAGATTCTGAATTCAATACTCAGTATTTTTGTTAATATGCTTTTTGTTACAGTGTTCACTGGAAGCCCTCCTGACTCTCTCTTCTGTCTCTTGTCTATTTCTTTCCTCCATCCACATTCCCCTTCTCAGGAATGTACGGTCAAGTCGAGCCGGTCCTGAAAGCTGAAACAATATATTGTCTTTTTATGTGTATGTGTGCCAGTTTGAACTGGATTTTAGATAGAAGACTACGATATCAGAAAACTTTCTTTAAATTCTGGTATACTACAAAACCAATGGTTCTCAACCTTCCTAATGCTGTGACCATTTAATATAATTTCTCATATGATCTGCAACCGTAAAATTATTTTGTTGCTACCACTTAATTGTAATTCTGCTATTGTAATAAATTGTAATATAAATATCTGATATGCAACAAAATATGCCAAAAATGTTTAAGGATATCTCATATGCAGTCTCTATGGCGATTGTGACCCTTAGGTTGGGAACCACTGCACAAGATCCTGTAATGCGACCAAATGTCTCTAAATCTATTTCCCAAGCAGAAAAGCAATAAAACTACCACCCTGCCTACCTCGTATGTAGAAATTGCAATCCTAGGCCTTTGAGCAGTTCTATCACTGCACAGGCCAATATAAACTGAACACCTGGCTTATCAATCTCTTTGCAGACTTTTCTGCCAACACAGACCCCACTCAACTTGTATTTAGGTGGGCTCTGATTTGCTTCTCCAGTTGCCTTGAGAAAACATCTGACAAAGCGACTTAACAAATGACGGCTTAGTGCTGACTCCCAGTTCGATGAAGATTTCATCATGAAGGGAAACTTGAAGCAGCTTCCATATCATGTCCACAATCAGGAAGGGAGGGCAGTGAAGGCTCGCAGCTGGACAGCTTTCTTTCTCCATTTCAAAAGGCTCCGGATCCTCTGCAGAGGGAACGGTCCTGCCCGCAATTAAGTTGAGGACTGGTCCTCCTTCATTAGCATCACCAAGATAGGTAAACATGTCCAGAGCCCTATCACCCAAAGGCTTATCTCTCTAGATCTGGTCACATTGGAAATCAATATTGGGTCTATCAAACAGCTCTGTGAGTAACATCACTTGCCATGACAGCCTGATGACCCAAGTGTAACCCCGCAGAACCCAGGTAAGGGTTGAAAGATGGAACTGACTCCAAAGTTGGGCTCTCACCTACATACACACACATGTAGCATGAAATGCACATTCCTCCCCTAGATACACACTGTAGTGTTTTGAATAGGAATGGCTCTCATAGACACATGTGTTTGAATGCTTGGCCGTAGGGAATGATACTTTTAGGAGGTGTGACCTTTTTGGAGTAGGTGTGGTGTTGCTGGAGGAAGTGTGTCACTGTTGAGGCAGGCTTTGAGGTCTCCTTGTGCTCCAGCCACACCCGGTGTGACGCAAACACCTTCTTTGGCCTACAGACCAAAATGTTGAACTCTCAGCTCCTTCTCTAGCACCCTGTCTGGCTGTACACCGCCATGCTTCCCACCATGACGATAATGGACTGAACCTCTGAACCTATGTGCCAGCCCCAAATAAATGTTTTCCTTTATAGGTTGCTGTGGTCATGGTGTCTCTTCACAGCAATAAAACCCTAACTAAGACAGTAAGTGTGGTAGTTTGAAAGAAAATCGCCAGGTATGTGTCAGGGGTGTCTCTGAATGAAGGTGCAGTAGAAAGGCCATTGTGTGAAGCTTTGAAGTTGAAACCTGGGCTGCCTTAGAGATCCCAAGATGTTAGAGATGCCAGAGTTGTGGGATACCTGCTGAAAGAGATGGTAACAGGGAATGAAACCAGCACAAAGGCAAGAAAGGCGACACTGTCAGCAAACATAACAGAGTTGGAGCTCTGAAGAGCATTTTGTCATCAGATGTGGAGATGCAGAGTTTGGAATTTGCCAGCTGGGTTTTGATGTTGCTTTTGTTCAGTATTTTCTTGCTATACTCTCTTCTATTGTTTTTTGGAATGGTAATGTATATCCTGTGCCATTTTATGTTGGAAGTATGTGATCTGTTTTTAGATTTTAATTTTTACAGAGGGATTACTGTTAAGTGTGTCTTAGAAGAAACTTTGGGCTTTGGAACAAGTTTGAGATTGTGATAGACTATGGGGACTTTCAAAGTTGAATTGATGGGATTTTGCATTATGGCTACAAGTCTTTAGGGGCCAGGGAGTAGAATGTGGTGGTTTAAAAGAAAATGGCCTCCAAAGGGAGTTCACTATTAGGAAATGTGGACCTGTTGGAGGCAGTGTGTCACTGTGGGGGTGGGCTTTGAGGTCTCTTTTGCTCAAGCTTCCCTCAGTGTGACCATCAGTTGACTTCCTGTTGCCTGTAAGTTTCAGCAGTCTCAGCTCTTCCTCCAGCATCACGTTTGCCTGCATGTTGCCTTGCTCCCCATCATGATGCTATTGGACTAGATTTCTGAAACCGTAAGCAAGCAACCTGAATTAAATGTTTTCTTTGTGAATTGCCGTGATCGTGGTGTCTCTTCACAGTAATAGCAAACCCTAACTGAAACAGTGGGTAAAAGGACAAAGCATTGCTAAACACACCATGTTATCTTTAAAACAGAGTGCTTGTTATAGAATCACCGACACACTCAACTTCAGTATAAACACATGTGAATGTTTGTACTCAATGACAGAGTCATTTGGTGATGGTTGAGATCAAGACATGTTTACCATGGCTTAGAGCAGATCTGTCACAAGGAAAGATGAGAAATGAGATAACTCTTAATGAGCCAACCTTGAGTCTGAAAATTAACTGCACTTGACACCAGACCCAGTGGTAAGCCCAACACTAAAACAGAGGAAACAGAGTCTTTCCAAAGTTGTCTGTTGGACCTGATGGTCTATGTGGGATTATATATATATATTTTTTTTATCTTTTTTTTAATTTATGTGGGATTATATTATTAGGGTGTTATTTTTCAAAGGCAGAGTACACCAAGTGGTATAAAGAAGAATTAGAACCGTAGTAGATGGTTTGGTGGCTTGCTTAGAAGACCTCGAGTTTGGGGAGCTGGGCTAATGCAGCCCATTGTCTGTTTCCTGTGCTGGTGGCCCCAACAGTCATCTTGGCAGTGGCCTGCCACTTGTAATGCCACTGGGAAAGTTTCTCCCTGGTGACTACCTTCCACCCCTCTCTCCTCCTGCCATTTCCCCTCTAAACCATGCATTTAGGGTTGACTTCAGGCAGTGGAGTGTCATGATTCCTTTATTTCTATTACTATAACAAAAAACTTGAGACTGAGAGATCTCTGAGATACAGAAATTTATTTCTCATGTGGCTAAAAGTCCAAGCTCAAAGTACCAGTCTTTGCTGCACACAGCGCTGCAGCTGCTGTGTGAAGACAGGACAGCAAGTCGACTGAAAATTGAATAAATTTGTTATAAGCATTCCAAATAGTTCATGGCCTCACCACCACTTAAAAATCCCATGAAGCCGGGCGGTGGTGGCACACGCCTTTAATCCCAGCACTTGGGAGGCAGAGGCAGGCGGACAGAGACCAGCCTGGTCTACAAGAGCTAGTTCCAGGACAGGCTCCAAAACTACAGGGAAACCCTGTCTCAAAAAACCAAAAAAAAAAAAAAAAAAAAAAAGTCCCATGAAGACTGTTGATCTTAGGACAGTGGTGGTACACACCTTTAATCTCAGCACTCCAGAAGCAGAGGCAGGTGAAATCTCTATGAGTTCAAGGCTAGCCTGGTCAGTAGAGCAAGTCCCAGGACAGCCAAGGCTACACAGAAATTCTGTCTTGATCAACAAAAACAAAAAGATTGTTGATCTTAATGTTATCACATGGGCGGCATTAGGGAGAGGGCACATTTCGGCATAACTCATATTACTGTTCTGCCCCAAATCCTGCCATTATTCACAGAGTCTTTGAAAGCACAGTCTTTTGGATCTATGGAAAACAACCTGCTCGTGAAGCAAACGTTTTGAAACCATGTAAATTTCTCTGGTTAAAGGTTCTCCTGTCCTCAAAGAAACTTGAATAAGAATTTGAAACATTTCTGAACTACCGGAGTGAGCTCAGCTAAGCCGAGAACATTCCTGAGCTGTGTCTCAGCACCGCACTGAGAAATCATAACAGAGGCCGGAACCTTAGAAGCTTCTGCACAGTCAGAGTGAAGAGACCCGAGGAGCTTTGATTTAGAAGTCTGACAGGCAGATCTTCGCTAAACCAGCAGGCAATCTCTTCTAGTAGTCGGCTCAGATGTCCCCGGCCACTCAAGCTCTCTTTGCTGCCACCGTTTGCTTCCTGCCATTCATCTGTCACTCTCGTGGTCAGAGGAATGCCAGTGTTTTCTTTACAAACGACTTCTAAGAATTGCCTTCAGTTTGCTTGGCTAAATTCTCTACTGCACATACTTCTGCAAAAGGACATTGTGTCTTATTTCCGCTAAAAAAAAAAACCTGAATAGTGAGAGAACATAATTGCTGACAACTCATTTAAAAAAAAAAAAAAGAAAGAAAGAAAAGAAAAACCACTGCCATTGGTTCATTTTGATCTTGAAGTCCTTGACTTACCTGTATAATGAGAACACAGACTGGATCTGAGATCCTTCCGGCTCCCCGCCCCCAACATCTGCTGTACTGAGTCCACAACAGAATTTGCAGCTGTCTGCTTTTTCTGTTTCTCTAATCTCTTACCCTGACCTCTACCCATTGCTCCACACTGGCAAGATCAAAATGGCTGCTCTAATACTACAAGACCTCAGAGCTTCATGCTGGCTTTGTGTCACACAAAAGAAAAGGGTTCAGAATTTCCACTAAGATACCTGAATCATCTGTCACGGGGCCCATGCTTGTTCTCAGCAGTCATGTAGCCATGGGTGAGGAGGAGGATGGATCGTGGTGACTGGACGGAACTCGGCTACGTGTCCATACCGTGAGTCAGAACTGGACCCATGCTCCCTCCCTCCCCCAACCCCGGGACCACCAGATTCCCAAAAAGAAAACTTGAGCTTTGATAAGGGAAATAGTTACTAGGAAGGGAACCAACAAATGCTCATGTCATCTCCAGGGACTGGACACCTCTGTACCTTCATTATTTCCATTTTGTCCACATTTTTATGGTTGATATCTTAGCTTCCTTTCTGTTCCTCTGATAAAACACCTTGACTAAAAATGACAGTGGAAGCTGGAGAGATGGCTCAGCAGTTCAGAGAACTGGCTACTCTTCCAGGGGACGTGAGTTTGGTCCCTAGCACATATACCAGGGCACACATAACCACCCACAACTCCAGTTCCAGGAAATCTGACACTTTCTTCTGGCTTCCACCGGTACTTCATGTACATGTTGCATAGATTGATAAGCAGGTAAAACACCAATACACGTAAAATAAAGGGAAAAATTTTAAAGCAATTTAGGGAGGAAAGGTTTTATTTCGGCTTGCAAGTTATCGTCCATTAACTGATTGAGGGGAGTTAGGGCGGGAGCTACAAACAGGAGCTAGAAACAGAAATCCTGGTGGAATGCTGGTGCTGACTCATTCACAGGCTCACGATTTTTGTCCTTGTCAAAACTCCATGTCCAGGGAATGGTGCTGCTCACAGTGGGCTGGTCCCTTATTCAATGTTCTGCTTTCCATCTGAGATAGTACATGTCAGCCACTCTTTCCCAGCCAAGTTTTCATTCTGGTAGTGTGAGCAATTTGCCAACTAGAATATGATTCTAGTCTACATGTCATAAAAGACGGTTCCTCAGCAATCGCTGCTTTATTCAACAAAAGGAAAAACAAAAAACCAAGAAGACTAGTAGAAAGGGAGCTGACCAAGCAGCTGTTTTAGAATCCTGTATGTTTCTGGATGTACGTGTTGTTAAGATAACTTTTCAGGCTGGGCAGTGGTGGCGCCCGCCTTTAATCCCAGCACTCGGGAGGCAGAGTCAGGCGGATCTCTGTGAGTTCGAGACCAGCCTGGTCTACAGAGCTAGTTCCAGGACAGGCTCCAAAGCCACAGAGAAACCCTGTCTCGAAAAACAAAAAACAAAACAAAAAAAAAGAGATAACTTTTCAGCATTGTTTTCCTAAAAGGCATCTTATGGAAGCTTTGCTGATTAATAAGACTGATTGATGAGATTCATCAGGTTGGTAACTATCATCAATGAGAAGCTAAGAAAGCTGATGGGTGGATTGTCACTATTATCCTGAGTCAGACAAGTTTGTACTGATCAGGGTTTGAAATGGGTCTTGATGCATTGCTTAATCATAGCAGATACTGTAAAATTAATATGGTTGATTGGGACAAAGTACCCCATTTACTGGAATGTTGTTTGGGATATTTCAGCGGTTTGGTGGACAGTGAGAGGTGTCAGAATGTCTCATAGCTTTTAATCTATGAACTATTTGTTCAGTCTGGGAAAAGTTACATAATTCCTCCGAGTATCAGGTTTCTACATTGGTGAAACAGGATGAAAAAAATGCTTACCCTACTTATTTTTCAAAGTTATTAAAAAGATGTGGCTTGAGTTCTTTTAAGCAGTAGCTTGATGTTTTTCAAGGCAGAATGAAAAATATTCATATGGAAAAAAAGTCAGTGCCTCAAGGGAAATTTGGTGAGTAATTTGTCCTGCATAGCGTACCCTTGTACAGTGTACATTTTGTACATCAAGTGAAAGATTTCAAGCCAGCAAGAAGTATAGATTCTTCAGAACCCCAAAGTAGTACTAGTGGAGATAGTAATACGTTTTATTCTATGTGTGAACAGCTCCCAGCTATGATCTTTAACTCAAAAGCTCAAGAGAAATCCACACTACGAAAAATAAGCTTTGTTTTCTAAAGTAAGACCTAAATCAAACAAGAAATGAAACATTGGGAGTGTCTTAGGGTTTTTATTGCTGTGAAGAGATACCATGACTACACACAGCAACTCTTACAAAGAAAACATTTAATTAAGTGTCAGAGACCAGCTTCAATATAAATACCACTTGCCAGGGTAGGGGAACGGGGATCAGAAAAGTTAGTAAAGAATACAAAGATGCAAGTAAAAATTATAAAATAGAAGCCGGGCGGTGGTGGCGCACGCCTTTAATCCCAGCACTCGGGAGTCAGAGGCAGGCGGATCTCTGTGAGTTCAAGACCAGCCTGGTCTACAGAGCTAGTCCCAGGACAGGCTCCAAAGCCACAGAGAAACACTGTCTCGAAAAACAACAACAACAAAAAAAACCAAAAAAAATTTATAAAACAGAAACATAGGATAATAGCAGGAAGGAGTTTCAGTGAACACTAAAATCACTAGCATTTAATTTTCCATACACTTTTATACCCCAATACAAAAGGGGGAAGAAAGCAACAAAAGACTTTAACATGATACAAAGGACAACTTGAACAGTTAATTGTTACAACACTTTGAGCCATCAAGTCATCAAGTCATCAAGCCATTCCTTAGCTTTCTGTTGTTTAGGCAGTGAACCCACCATAAACCAAGTATCCTGAAGGCAGCTATTCCCCAGGTTAAACCTCCAATTACAAAAGAAGGAGCAGCCGGGAGATGGTGGCGCACGCCGCAGAGGCAGGTGGATCTCTGTGAGTTCGAGCCCAGCTTGGTCTACAGAGCTAGTTCCAGGACAGGCTCCAAAGCCACAGAGAAACCCTGTCTCGGAAAAAAACAAAACAAAACAAAAAACAAAAAACAAAAAAAAAACAAAAGAAGGAGCAAAAGTATATTTACATATATCTGTCAAGACAGAGTAGATCTATCTGTATGTGCCATCTTAATGTCAAAAACCCCAAATAACCACATCCTTGGGCAGGATGTGTAGCCCTGATTGTTGTCAACACTTCTGAGTGGCCTCAAACTCTCTGATCTTCAGATAAGGTGGAAATAGGCTTACAGTTTTGGAACTCCTCAATCAAGGTAGTGACTTACAGTTTTAGAGGTTCAATTTGTTATGCTCATGAAGGGGAGCATGGCATCATGCAGGCAGATGTGGTGCTGGAGTCAAGAGTAATACATCTTGCAAGTATCAGGAGGTTGACTGAAAGTTGCACTGAGAGCTCAGTCCATTGCTCTGATGAGGGTCTCTGTCTCTATCTCCATCCAGTTGAGCAGAAGGAGGGAGAAGATGAGCAAGGAAGTCAGGACCATAAGGGGTTGGTCCACCCACTGAGGCAGTGTGCTGGTTCTAATGGGAGCTCACCAAATCCAGCTGTACCAGGACTGAACGAGCATGTGATCAAACCGGACTCTCTGAATGTGGCTGATAATGGGACCTGACTGAGAAGCCATTGATAAAGGCACTGGGACTTGTTTCTACTGCATGTACTGGATTTTTGGGACCCTAGTCTATTTGGATGCACACCTTCCTAGGCCTGGATGTAGGGGGGAGTGCCCGCCCTCTCTTAAGGAGGGAGGAGAGGGAGGAGGTGAATGGGGGAGTGGGAGGGGAATGGGAGGAGGGGAGGAAGTGTAAATTTTTGAATGGAAAAATAAATTTAAAAAAATCAAAACAAAAAAAATGTTGCACTGAGAGAAGCTTGAGCATAGGAGACCTCAAAGCCTGCCCTACAATAACACTTCCTTCCTCCAACAAGGCCATACCTCCTAATAGTGCCACTTCCTTTGGGGGCCATTTTCTTTCAAACCAACAAAAGAAGACCTAAACTTTCCAAGTAAAGTATTTCTTTTTTCTTTCTTTCTTTATTTCTTTTCTTTTTTTCTTTCTTTTTTTTTTTTTTTTTTTGGTTTTTCGAGACAGGGTTTCTCTGTGGCTTTGGAGCCTGTCCTGGAACTAGCTCTGTAGACCAGGCTGGTCTCGAACTCACAGAGATCCGCCTGCCTCTGCCTCCCGAGTGCTGGGATTAAAGGCGTGCGCCTTCATACAACAAAAGTATATGCTCAACTATGTTCATAGCAGCATTGTTTGTAATAGCCAGAACCTGGAAACAACCTAGATGCCCTTCAATAGAAGAATGGATGAAGAAAGTATGGAATATATACATATTAGAGTATTACTCAGCAATAAAAAACAAGGAATTCTTGAAGTTTGCGTACAAATGGATGGAAATAGAAAACACTATCCTGAGTGAGGTAAGCCAGACCCAAAAAGAGGAACATGGGATCTACTCACTCATATTTGGTTTCTAGCCATAAATAAAGGACAGTGAGCTTATAATTCATGATCCTAGAGAAGCTAAATTAGAAGGTGAATCCAAAGACAAACATATAGGCATCCTCCTGAATATTAACCTTCATCAGGCGATGAAAGGAGACAGAGACCCACATTGGAGCACCGGACAGAAATCTCAAGGTCCAAATCAGGAGCAGAAGGAGGGGGAGCACGAGCAAGGAACTCAGGACCGCGAGGGGTACACCCACACACTGAGACAATGGTAATGATCTTTCGGGAATTCACCAAGACCAGCTAGCCTGGGTCTGAAAAAGCATGGGATAAAAGCGGACTCGCTGAACATAGCAGACAAGGAGGACTACTGAGAACTCAGGAACAATGGCAATGGGTTTTGGATCCTACTGCACATACTGGCTTTGGGGGAGCCTAGGCAGTTTGGAGGCTCAACTTACTAAACCTGGATGGAGGTGGGCGGTCCTTGGACTTCCCACAGGTCAGGGAAACCTGATTGCTCTTCAAGCTGATGAGGGAGAGGGACTTGATCAGGGGAGGGGGAGGGAAATGGGAGGCGGTGGCGGGGAGGAGGCAGAAATCCTTAATAAATAAATAAAATAAAAAAAAATAATAAAGGCGTGCGCCTCCGTCGCCCGGCTAAGTAAAGTATTTCTAATGACAAATTTGAATTATGACATACACCAAAGTGGAGGGAGAGTTAGTTTGCCCACCTGGATGTCAATTCTGACTTTATGGCCTCACTCCCACCTGTCTTCTGGTAAGTTGTTTCTCATCTTAAAAATCAAAAAGTGTATTTGTCCTGTTTTTAATTCTGCATACGTCCCTTATGAGTCCAGTGGGTTAGGCATGGCACTGTGTGTCTGTAATTCCAGGAGACAGGAGGCTAAGAGGTAGGATCATAGGGAGTTTGGAGCCAACTTGGCCAATGAGTAAGACCCTGTTTCAAAAACCAAGTTTGAGCCGGGCGGTGGTGGCGCCCGCCTTTAATCCCAGCACTCGGGAGGCAGAGGCAGGCGGATCTTTGTGAGTTCGAGACCAGCCTGGTCTACAAGAGCTATTTCCAGGACAGGCTCCAAAACCACAGAGAAACCCTGTCTTGAAAAACAAAAACAAACAAACAACAAAAAAAAAAAAACAAGGTTGAACTCATCTTGTAATATGTGGTAGTGCACATCTGAAAGCCCAGCATTTGGGAGACAGAGGCAGAAGGATTACAAGTTTGAGGCCAACCATGGCTACATGGGGAGTTTCAAAGTTAGCCAAGGTTACGCAGTGTGATTTTGTCTCAATAAATCAATAAAAAGACAAAAAAAAAAAAAAACTCAGGGATGGTAGTGAAAGTGCACATGTATAAGTCCAGTACTTGGGAAGTAGTGCTCAAAAGAAATGGGTCATTTACATCTACTATAGACTTACCAAGTATATATTTAACTTAAGTCTTCAGCATTACATATTTCTACTTTAACATCTGAAAACTCTGGGAAATTAAAATTTCAATTAAGTGTAGTTTCATATGTTCTTAGAATATTTTAATTTTTTTTTTTTGAGACAGGATCCCATTGTGTAGCCCTGGTTGTCCTAGCCCTCCCTATGTCGACCAGCTTAGTCTGTAATTCACACAAATCCACTTGCCTCTGCCTTCCAAGGACTAGGATTACAGGTATAGGCCACCATATCCAGCTACTGTACTTCAAGCATGTATTTCTTCCTTTACTTTTTTGATTACATGTGTATGGGTGCGTTGCCTGCCTGTCTTGTCTGTCTGTGTACCATGTGCATCAGTGCCTGCAGAGACCAGAAGTTACCAGATCCCCTGGAACTGTAGGTATAGATGCCTGTGATTTATCATGGGAGTGCTGAGAATCAAAAGTGGGCCCTATGGAAGAGCAGCCAGTGCTCTTTGTTAGGTCCAAAATGTCCGCCCAAAATGGCAGTGCTGACGACAATGTTTTAAACACAGGAATTTTGGCCAGTAACCAGAAGCCTAAAGGCAAGTCTCAGTTGACAAGAAGAGCAGATTTTGTGAAGGAGGGTTTCTGCTAACCAGGAACCTCCTTAATCAACCCTCAAAGGCCAATTACCTTGGGCAAGGGCAACAAGGGCATCAATCCAAACAGCCTGTATCAGCTCAAAGACTGGCAGGGCGTGTAGTGGCAAGCAGGTGGGCAGGTGGGCAGGTGAACAGGCAGGCAGGCCTGGTGCTAAAGCAACAGCTAAGAGACTACACCTGATCCATAAGCACAAAGCTTTTGAATCCTCAAAACCCACTCCCAGTGACACACCACCTCCATCTAGACCGTACCTCCTCAGTCTTCCCAAACTTTCCCACCAAATGGGGACCAAGCTTCAAATATTAAGAGCTTATGGGAGGGAGCCCTCCTCATTCAAGCCACACTGGCCTTACCTCTTGCTTCAGTTTGTGTTCCTTTGTTGAAACAAAGCCTTGTGTAGCTCAGGCTAACGGAACTCACCGTGCAGCTGAAGATGGCCTCGAGATCCTGATCCTACCTCTGCTTCTGCTTTCCAAGTGCTCGGATCATAGGCCTGTATTCACCAGCGTCTGATCTCCCCCCTCTTTCTCTCTCTCCCTTTCCCCGCCCCTCTCAGATTCATTAGGCTGGGCATAATGAATCTCATCAATTTAAGGACAGAACTCTCTGTCAGATGAACTCTTAGTGAGATCCTGTCACAAGCAATTAAACAAAAAATTCCATTCATTTTTATTTCTGTGTGGGTATGGGTGCCACAGCATGTGTGTAGAGGCCAGAGGACAGCTTGTCAGAAATGGTTTTCTGTTTCTACCACGGGGTGCCAGGGATTGAGCTCAAGTCATCCACTTAGCCCTCACACTGCCTGTCTTGTTTCTTTTTGTTATTAAAACTCTTAAATTCCATAATCTCTAAATCTCTGAAGTGTTTGAGGACCACCTATTTACCTAAAATATATCTGTTTAACCTTGAAAACATACCTAATATGACTACAAGGTTGATTGATATAGATTAACTAAGTACTAACATGTCTTTCTTTCTTTTTCTTTTTTTTTTTTTTTTTTTGGTTTTTCGAGACAGGGTTTCTCTGTGGCTTGGAGCCTGTCCTGGAACTAGCTCTGTAGACCAGGCTGGTCTCAAACTCACAGAGATCTGCTTGCCTCTGCCTCCCGAGTGCTGGGATTAAAGGCGTGCGCCACCACCACCCGGCTTAACATGTCTTTCTTAATTATCGAAAACGGTTTGTAATAATAGCTGTTAAGGACTAGAACTTTACATTATATTTTAAATGATCTGCCTAGGTACAATATCTTAAACAAAAGTAGAAACATATATAGAGTATATTATAATAAAAATAAACTCAAATTTGTATTAATAAACAAAAATCTATACCAGTGTAAAATATTTAAAGCTAGTAGTGTTTTTTTTAATCTTAAAGCAGATTTGATAATGTACCTTTTTATTCTTTTATACCTATACCTCCCCACCTTTTCCTTTTCAGAAACATATTCCTGAATCTAACCTCCTTTGTTATGTTTCTTTCCTAATCATGACCAAAAAGAACTTGCAACCAACACCCCAAATGATGACAAACATTCAGAACCCATCAAACAACCAAAAACCACCCATCCCACCTCTTGGGAATGTGGGCATCATGTTCTTAAAATTACTGCCTGCTGTCAGGGGGTGATGGCATATTTAGAAAATGCTGAGAAAATAGGGATACAGTCAAGTTCCAGAAAAGTTAGCTGTATCATTTGTTGCCCATTCTCCGTGTGATGAGAAAGTGCAGGGCATAGATGAAATCTTGCCTGGTGTGTCTGTTAGGCTGGACCATCTGAGTTACCCAATTTGATGTTGTTATGGATGCAGATTTTTGAGGAAATGATAATGGAGAATTCTGTGATGCTGGATCCCATGAGCTACTTGTCTTCTATTTACTAGTGTCTCATCCTTTTGTTCTGAAAACCACAAACTCTTAAAGGCAGCATACATATCTATATTAACACATGTATGGAATGTATGGTGTGCATAAGTTAGCTAACAATGACTTTTTGTTCTATTTTTCAGTAGACAAAAGACATCTGTCAATATTATAAGTCCACTTGGACTATATAGCTAAACTAATATAAATTTCCATCCATGCCATATGAAAGATGGCATGTAATAATAAGTCATGAAGTTCTGCAGCTAACAAGATTTATCATGTCTCATCTAGTCTCGGAGATATCCATATTCATCATCTGTCTTATAGTTTTTTTGTTTGTTTCTTTCTTCATGTATGTAACTAAGATCCTCAGGAGGTCTTCCCCAGTCAAAACTGATCTTTATTCATTTTTGAAGTAATCTGTAGTTTTTCATTTCCTGTAAAAACAAAAGCAATGCAACACATTTCCTGACTTCCAATCTGAAGTTAAGACATTCTTAAAATATACAGACTCATTTAATTCAGCAGGCTTTCCATAATCCTGTGGCTCTTAGAAGCTGTCAATTTTTGTTCATTAGCATTTAAAATTTTAAAGTTAATTAATAGCTAGATAGAGTTCAAATTGTCTCATATTTCCTATCCTTATTCTTTTTATATTACTTTACTCTCTCTGAAGACTTCACTTTATTGTTATCAAATTCTTTCTTTCTTTCTCTGTCTTTACTCATTTTCTTTTCTTTCTTTAGTATATAAGCACATTTTTAAACATACTGTATGTTTTCAGAGGTTTTCTCAGTCTGGACCTGGCTTTCTGTGTGCCCACAACATGAACCAAGCTTGAAGGGCCAGGACCTGACAGGAAAAGGTACTTTCACATAGCTAGCACTTACAAGGTTGCCTGAGAGACTGCAGCATTTGTGCACTGTGGCTTCAAGAATATGTTCTCCCTTTGCTCTTCTGTGTATCTGCAGGCTGCTTTTGCAGTTTTGCTTAACACATGGTGTTGGCAGCTTGGTCTGTCTTGCTTGGATCAGTCCACTAGGCTACCCCAATGGTTTGGGGCTACAGTCTCTGCTTGCCCTTTTGTTAGAGCCAAGACTCATACCTGTGGGCACCAGCCAGGACCCATGTCTATGCACTCTAGCTCTGGGAAATTGCTGGGCTGAGCTGCAGTGCGCATTCCTACCTAGTCTCTGATAGATGAATGCATCAGCTGCTCACCATGTTGTATGCCAAAAGCAATAGGTCTTTGGACTGCCAGCTCCCAAATAATGACATAGAGACTTCTTATTACTTATGAAAGCTGACCAAAGTTTAGACTTGTTCCCAACTAGACATTAAAACTTAAATGAACCCATTATATTAATTTGCATTCTTCTATGTGGCTCATTTCCTCTCCTCCATACTGTACATCCAACTTCTTCCATATCACACTGATGAATCTCCACCTCTCCGATTCCTTCCCAGAGTTTCTATCTCTGTCTGTAAGTCCCATATATCTCCTGCCTAGCTATTGGTCATCCAACTCTTTATTAAACTAATCAGATGGTGCCTTAGGCAGGTAAGGAAGGAGTGTGGTCAAATATCCTACAATGGTCTGACATCCTGTCCTTCTAATAATATCGTGATGGGGAAGATCAAGTTCGCCCAAAGACATCTGATGCATTTGAGGCCCCATTTAGCAGAAAGCAGTCTAATGATAATGTCACCCCCTTTTTCTGACCCCTGCTTGTTTATCAACAGTAAATAAAAAAGAGAAAAATGTCAGCCCCAACCCCTCGCAGAGCTGTAACACTTGCACTTCCCTCTTTAGACATCAAGGACATTAGATACTTAGTTTTTTTTTTATTTATTATGTATACCATATTCTGTTTGTGTGTATGCCTGCAAGGCAGAAGAGGGCACCAGATATCATTTATAGATGGTTGTGAGCCACCATGTGGTTGCTGGGAATTGAACTCAGGACCTTTGGAAGAGCAGGCAGTGCTCTTAACCTCTGAGCCATCTCTCCAGTCCGATACTTAGTTGTTTTAAATGCTTGGATTGTCTTCCGGATTGCTATTCCTAAATCATTGAATAACAGTATGACTATGTAATACCAGTAAACTTAATACATTCTTAACATATTGTATATAATAATATTAACTTTCTTTTAAAATATAGTCTTATCTAAATGGCATCAAGGTGAAAATTCAAACAAAACTTATTCTTTAAAAAAAATAATTTCTTTTACATGTATGCGTGCTATGCCTGCATGTATGAATATGCACCACCTATGTGCTTATGGGTGGTTGTGAGCCAACTTGTGTGTGCTGGAAACTAAGTCCAGGTAGTCTGCAAGAATAACAAGTGCTATTAACTGCTGAGTCATCTTTCTAGTCCCTCAAAATTTATTCCTGAATCTTAAATGCAATGAAAACTATCTTAAATAACATAAAACCTGGACCTAGAATCTAGTGGAAACTGGCATACGATTTTCTCATCATTTTAACCCCAGTGGGTTAATGTAGGTGGTGGCTGCTTGTTCATTCCTGGCTTCTCAGACCCAAAATAATCGCACAGAAACTATACTAATTACAACACTGCTTGGCCTATTAGCTCAGGCTTTTTATTAACTAACTCTTACAGCTTAAATTAACCCATTTCTATTATTCTGTGTGTCACCACAAGACTGTGGCTTTCCGGGTAAAGTTCCAGCATCTGTCTCCTTTTGGCAGCTACCTGGTATCTCTTTGACTCTGCCTACTTTCTCTCTATATCTCTGTTCGGATTTTCTCCCTGGCTTTATTCTGCCCTGCCATAGACCAAAGCAACTTCTTCTTCTTTTTTT
>NW_004949101.1:8245108-8248096 GCF_000317375.1 Microtus ochrogaster | reverse complement strand
TTTTCAAGACAGGGTTTCTCTGTGGCTTTGGAGCCTGTCCTGGAACTAGCTCTGTAGACCAGGCTGGTCTCGAACTCACAGAGATCTGGGATTAAAGGTGTGCGCCACCACCGCCCGGCTCAAAGCAACTTCTTTATTAACCAGTGGTAATAATGGTAATAAAACAGATTCACAGCATGCAGAGGGGAGTCCCACATCAGGCTAAGAAGACCATGATATGAGCAAAGCAGGCTAAAAGAGGATCCATTCCTTGGGTGGCCACTGTCCTTCCCAGGCACTGCTTTATTTCTGTCTTGGATTCTGGGCTACAAGACTCTAGTATTCTCACCCTTGTGACCTTTTCTTTTTCGTCTTTCAAACAGGGTCTCACTATGTAGCCCTGGCTAGAACTTACTATGTAAACCAGGCTGGTCTTGAAATTTACAGATATCCACCTGCCTCTGACTCCCAAGTACTGACACTAAAAGCATATGTCACTATACCTGGTTCTTGTGACTTTTACTTAAGATAGTTTGAGTTGATTCCATGGTTTGTATATGGTTTGGTTGTATCCCATGGAGGATCACATCCTGGCAGCTTGGTTCCCAGTCTGACATTGTCCACCTAGGAGGACCCTACAGAAGTGGACCAATGCTGGAATTAATTAAGTCAATGCAGGTATCACTATCTAAAGAGGTTGGTTTTATGTGGCTCTCCTGGAAATAAGGCCACCTCATGTAATCTACTTCATCTGTAAGCAATCAACCTTCTGGTATTTATTTTTTTCTATTATGTTGTGACCCAAGCAAAAAGTCCCTCAATGCTGAGTGGACAAGGCCACTTGACCTTGGACTCCTTTTATTTTTCAGATAAGTTCTCCTCTATCTCAGGCTGGCCTTGAAATTGTTATATAGGCGAGCCTGACTTTGAACTCTTGATCCCCTCACCTCCACCTCCCAAGTACTGAGATCCCAGACCTGAACTACCTACCTCTGGAATCTTCAGCCTCCAAATCTGTGATTAACATACTTTTCTTTTTACTTTATAAAGTACTTGGCTTCAAGTATTCTAAGAATAGGAAATAAACTCGTATTGTTGGTTTGTTTAATGTGCTACATCCCTAATGCCACAGATAGGGAAACTGAGGTACACTGGCATACAAAGAAATCTGGAGTGCATTTCCTGTGTGGTCTCAGATAATTTTTTTGAGTTTCCTAATAGAACCCTATAACTGTTGCAGAAAGTAAAGTCTAGGTTATTCATTCAAAAGGAGGAACATATGGAATCAATAATTGTTTTCAGAGTTTATACTTAATGAGTTGCTGTTGAAATAAGCCCTTTTTTGTTTGTTTGTTTTGGTTTTATTTTTGTTTTTGGAGACAGGTTTTCTCTTTGGTGCCTGTCTTGAAACTAGCTCTTATAGACTAGGCTGGCCTTGAACTCACAGACGTCTGCCCACCTGTGCCTCCCGAATGCTGGGATTAAAGGCACACCACCACCGCCTGGCTTGGAATAAGTCTGTTTTCAGCCAGGCATAGCCACACACGCCTATGGCCACAATATTCAGGAGGCTGAGGCAGGTTTGTGACTAAGAATTCAAATCCAGTCTAAGAAAATAGTGATTCTTCCTTAAATCACATAAAAGACATCTTAAAATACATTTACGAACTTTTCCTTCTTAATTTGATAATTTCCCCCCAAAATGTAATGTACAATTTTTTTTTTTTTGAGACAAGGTCTCACTCTGTTACCAAAGCTTGATTTAGATGGAACTCATGGCCATCCTCCTGCCTGAGCCTTCGGAGATCTGGGATTATAGGCATGAATCACCATAGCCCTCAGATGAACTCTTTGCAATACGACAAGTTACATTTTTTGTTACTGACCCAAGAGAAAAAATACTCATAATTAAGAATTTTTTTCAAGAAAAAAAAAGACGTTATCAAAAGTGATGGGGAAATTTTATTTTAAAAATTAATGAAAACACTTCATAAGTCCCAAGCAGACACTTCTCTCAGCTTCCCTAGTACACACTTCCAAGACAGTCTGTTTGCTTTGGCACTGTCACACCATGTAGAGATGTTGTCTCTGCTACTTGGCAGATTTCGGGTAATGTAGAACTCACATTTAAGGCTTGGCATAGACTCTCTCACACACGACTCCATTTTCCCTTCTGCCTGAGTCTGGCACTGGTTCTGTATGTTTGGAGGAAGGTGATGATGTGAACCCAGAGATGATGAGAACAGCTTGGAATCAAAATGCTAGGGTAGGGACGCCTAAGAGTCAGTAACACCTGAAGAGTCACCTCAGTTGCTGCCCGCTGCTGTAAATATGCTGCAGGAGACATTTAAAAAGAATAAGGACTAACAATAGCACCGTGCCAATTAAGGCATATGTGAGCATCAAATAGTCTTTTTATAGTATGTCAAACTTTTTCAAAAAATGAAGTCAAGACCATAACCTTTGCCTTTATCTGATCTAATTGAAAAAATTATTTATGTCTTCCATGCTCTTACTATATGGTCCATTAAGCAGTGATTAAAGCATTTCACTGCTTTCCAAACCCAAGGCATCAAAGTCCCCATTACCCCAAACAATATCATGGTTAGGCCGATCACAATACCCCAACCACTGGTACCAACTGCTCTTTTAGTTTGGGTTTTTATTGCTGTGAAGAGGCACCACAACCATGGCAACTCTTACAAAGAAAACATTTAATAGCTCTTAAAATCAATACCGGATAAACCAAAGGGCATTAGTCTTAAAGATGTCCTTTAATTTTACAAAGAAGTGGGATTCTCTTTATTCTAGTATACTTACCCTTCCAAAACATTTTAAAAAATCTAAAGAACAGAAGGATTTTTGTTGTTGCTACAAATAGAAACATGACTGCAGAGCCCACGAGCCTTTCAAATGAAATTATGCGCAATATAAAAATGAAACTCTTTCCGAAGAACTGTTTTTTTTTTTCGAGACAGGGTTTCTCTGTGGTTTTGGAGCCTGTCCTGG
>NW_004949101.1:8232311-8245008 GCF_000317375.1 Microtus ochrogaster | reverse complement strand
TGTAGACCAGGCTGGTCTCGAACTCACAGAGATCCGCCTGCCTCTGCCTCCCGAGTGCTGCGATTAAAGGCGTGTGCCACCACCGCCCAGCCCGAGGAACTGTTTTTTCATCAGTTAAAGTCTTATTTCAGTTATTTTTTTCAGAATAGTCTGCTTGAAGTACATATATGAGGCAAACTGACACTATAAAAACTAGTAAAAATGTAAACTAGTAGACACTGTGCACTTCTGCTCATCCAATAGCTCTCCATGCAAATTACTAAGCATGGAAAAAAGTTCACAGCTTCATCCTTTATGCTATGAAAATAAATTATTTTAAAAGCTATTTAGTTCTGCTTCCTGAGTTTTGAGAGATTAAGGTACTATATAAACATAAATATATATGTACATATCCACATATATTTTTAAAAAATTTGTTTTTAATCTATATACAAAAAAATGGACACCATTTTTTTTTACATATATTTTTGTTTGTTTTTTAATTTTTGAGACAGGGTTTCTGTTTGGCTTTGGAGCCTGTCCTGGATCTCGTTTTGTAGACCAAACTGGCTTCAAACTCACAGAGATCCTCCTGCCTCTGCCTCCCGAGTGCTGGGGTTAAGATAGCTACATTCCCTTAAACTTAACCCTTAAACTATTTCTGTGTACTTGAGATCACAGAGATAGTGTCCAGTTATTTGACTCTCTGTTTTTTTCTGGCTTGGAATTGCTCTGTTTTGTTTTTCACAGATTTAATCAGCAAAGACAAGGCAGGATCTGAGTGCTGCTTTTGTGTTGCCTTTCCCGTGTCCTGCTGAGCTCTCTCCACTGCTTGAGTAAGTAGTTCTTCTTTTCGTTCTCGTTGCCGAGCTTTCTCTTCAAGAATTTTTTCCATAGCTTTTGTCTTCTTGAAATTAGGATCAGAAGGATCCAAATTGAATAAGTGGGAAGTATACATTGCCTGAAACCGTGCGTCGCTAACATTTACCTGTGAATTCAAAGAGAACAAATAAGTAAATAAAGGCAAAGAGCTGCTGGCTCTTAGTATACAAGTGTGTGCACTGTGCAATGAGGCATCAGAACCATTTTCTACAACCAAAAAAAGTCTTCTACTTTGTTATTTGAGACAAGGTCTGTCTTTTAAGTCTAGGCTGGACTTGCTGCTCTTGAACACAGGCTACTCCAGGTCTTGGCGTCCTAAGAACTCGGATTACAGGCATGTGCCACCACGTCCAGGGTAGACTCAATGGACTCTTAAGGCTTGCCCTTCAATGTGAAGGATACGCTGTTCTCTTCCCCTAAAACCAATCTACTTGAAAGGGAAGAATAGTGGCCCATGTGTATAGTGGTATGTAACTTGGATCATTACTTTCACTGTCAGGGAAGTGGTTCCCAAGGCAGGGCTTCTACTCCTCACTTAGCATAATACTGACTTCTGTCCACCATAAATAAGTCTATTTGGACACTGCTTAACTGCTTGGAGTTTAAGCAGTCACTGCAGTATGTGTAATTTTAAGAAATTTTAAACTTGGTGTTAAGCAAAAGTAGTTACTAGCTAGGCCAGGTAGTATGGGGCAGTAATCCCAGCTACTCAGGAGGCTAACTACAGATTTAAGACCACCTTGGGCATCTTAGCAAAACACTGCTTGAAAATATAATGCAAATGGTAGTTGCAGATGTTGCTCAATGGTAGTGCTAGCCTAAACCTGTGTGAAGTGCTAGGTTTAATCACCCTGGAATCACAAGCAGTTATTGGGTGAGGGCAAAGAAATCCACTCTCCAGTCCAAGATTTGTAAGATATAAACCCCAAACTTATCCTCTAGATGTTTCTACAAAAAGCACTATGGTTGTACCTTGAAAAGTATACCTGTCAATCCAGTCAGGCTTAGCACCGAATAACAAAGAAAAAACCTGAGTGTACTGGAGATGGATTATAGCTTTATTTAGTTATAGTGAAGATGACAGCCATGATACCAAGAGTAACAAAGGGACTCTCATGAAAATTCTGTGTGTGTGTACAGGTGTCTGTGCCTGCATGCAGAGACAAGAGGTTGATGACAGGTGTCTCCTTTAACATTGTCTGCCTTATATTTTAAGATAGTTTCTCTCAATGAAGCTGGAGCTTTATCACCTGGGAAGGCTGGCTGTCAGCAGGTCCCCAGGATCAGTCTGTCCCTATCCCCTACAGCCCTGGGTTATACACATATGCTACTGCTCCTAGCTTTTAGTGGGGTTCTAGGATCCAAACTTAGGTCTCATGAAGGTCCAGCAAGTTCTTTACCCACTGAACCATCTCCACAGCCCTCATGAAAACAAAGTTCGTGTGGTGTGTAGAAGTTAGAGAACAACCTGAGGGTGTCAGTTCTTTTCTGCACCATGTGGAAGACAGGGCCTGAACTTGGCTGTCAGTCTCAGAGGCCAAGTGCTACTACCTGCTGGACCATATCACAGTTCCACAGTTATGTGTGAAGGCAGAACTCATAATAAGAAATTATTCTTTGCTTTTTAATTAGAAAAAAACAGTTCATCAGAAACTTCATGGGGACAGAAGCATACATGGACAGGTAGAGCAACAGTGGCCTTGTGATCTTTCTACATACTATGAAGAAGCTGATGTCCTCCCTCCACTTTGGCCAAATTCAACATTCAACCGTCTCTTCTTCCAAGTTCACTAGTGGAAAATGTTAAGTAAGTCCTAGTAAAATATGGCCGTTAGGACCAGGCACTTACCATAAGAAGAAAACTGAAGAGGAACAGAAATATGATACAAAGAAATTAAAAAAGCTTGTCCACTATGTTGGCTACTGTACACAGTGAGAGTGAGCCCAATATCATGTGAACCCTCCATGCTCAGCTACCTCTCAAAGCATGAATATCACTGCTTCTGGTTTTAACATTTAAAGGCCACAGATTTTTGTTTAACACAGCTACCAAATTAAAGGTAACAATTTCACTTAAGAGCTCATCACTCTGGGATGAACTGTGTTACAGTTGCTCTATTACCATTAAGGGATCTTTAAGGGTTTTTCAAGGGTAACTTCATGTCTAATTTCTATATCCAGAACTGCCTTTAGATTTAATTCCACCTTCAAGGAGCTAATAATGACTTGTGCTGCCAGTTACCTCAAAGTCATCCTCAAGCAACTCCTTGTTTTTCATAAGCTTTTTCTTTTTCTTTTTGCTCAGATTCTGGTGTTCCACAATCTTGTCATAATTGAAGTGCTTCTTGCTGTCTTCTTCCTCATCCATTACAAGCAAGGCCATTTCAGCCTATGGAAAGAAACAGACAAAACTTCAAAGGTACAGCAGAGTTTTCCTGCACTGCTACTCTGAGGACTGCTTACAGTCATGTTGTGGGAGCTGCGGGCCTGCTTTTCGTCCCACCCGGCTCCCACCACCGGCTAGCTTTACCCAAAATAACAACACACAAATTGTATTCTTTTAAACACTGCTTGGCCCATTAGCTCTAGCCCTTACTGGCTAATTCTCGCACCTGGACTAGCCCATTTCTAATAATGTGTGTAGCACCCCATGGTGCGCCTACGTCCATCCTGGGTTAAGAGCTTAATCGCGTCTGCCCGGGAGAGGGAAGCATGGCCTCTGAGCTCACTTCCTCTTCCTCCCAGCATTCTGTTCTGTTTACTCCTCCCACCTATGTTTTAACCTATGAGGGCCAAGCAGTTTCTTTATTATAATTAACCAGTGACCTTCCTCCATCACAGTCAATGAGTGGAGAGTAGAAAGAGGTCCATTCGAGGCTGTGATGTGAGGACCAGGAATAGTCTTTATGCAAAGGACAGATGTCCATCCTTGTAGAGTAATCTGACTAGCAAGGGAATGAGAGCCCCGGGTCTTTCAAATACATTTCATTTCCACCTTGTTCTCTCTAATGACAGGAAATTTACTTTGTGATTCAAATTACAGCTTCCAGATGTGCACTTTAGCAACTAGGAAAATTCTTTTGCTCGTTTTTTTTTTTCTTGTCTCTTTCAATACTGATAGACTTTCATGAGCAGACTCAGCATTTGATTTTGAGAACAAGTATTCTGTTTCTCCTGACCATGGCAGAGGGACACCTCACGAGTCAAGCAAACAACCACAAGCAATGCTTTGTGACACTTTAATTTCTTCTCCTTCCACCACTGGCACTCACATTCAGCTTCCTTACTGAATGACGTCTCATGTCTTATGAGGACTACTTAACATGCAATGGGGGAGAGAACAGAAGAATGTATTAGACTGAGCAGTTTGGGCGGTCAGTCAAGGCCCAAAGCCTGTGCCCCTGTGTTACGCATAAGCTTCACAGCATTTCTCATGAAGATTTAGCATTGTACATTAAACTTGTATTTACTACTAATAAAAGAGAAATTAGCATTTGACAATCTGTAACAGAAACTGTAACAGGATCAATAGATTCAAAGGATATGCAAATACTACTTTATGTTCCAACAACAATATCTTCTGTTTCGGTCATATTAAAGGGTGAGAATGAGAATATCTACTTATTCATAAAGGGCTTGAGAAACTTTTACTCCATATTAGCTGGAGAAATAGTGTTTGGTTAAAGGTAACATTTAAAAATATGTGACTAGAATATTTATGTATCTTATAATGTATTTACAAAACCCACTGGAAAAATCAGTTTTAAAATTAGAGACACTGAAAACCCACATGAATCACATCATTCCAACTCCTCAGACCAAGCATCGATAAACACTCAACAACGACCACTTTCTACCTTTTGTTTTTCTAGTTCAGTTTCTTCCTCTGAAGATGTGCTGCCCTTTGCACATTTCGTTGATTTTTTCTTTATACCTGGTACAACAAACCAACAGAGGAGGGTTAAAATGACAAGATTAACAGGCAAAATCTGTTTATACTATAAACAAAATGAAGAAGGCCATGGGCATAAATGGCATACACAAGCCTGAAAGGTGCCTAAGTGCTGCAAGGAAGGAATTTCTGTTGGTGTGTGGCACATTTCTGTAACACTAGCACTCAGCAGAGGACAAAGGGTTGTGAGTTGTGAGTCTGTATATAGTGAGACCACCTCAAAACCAACGCAAAACACCAGTAATCAATAAAGAGAATCACTAGACCATGTACTGAAAAAAATGGCTTAGTTCTTTTGGAGAGAAAACAAAAATCCCACACAGGTTATTTAAAAGAGTGAACAATTTGCTTCATCTTAGAAAAAAAGAATTGGTTATGCCCTTATCTGTAAAACAGGTTTGTTTTTTTATTTTTAAATCTATTTTGGTGTGTCTGTATGCAGCTAGGTATGCATGCAACACATCAAGTGTGAAGGCCAAGGGACAACTTGTGGGAGTTGGTTTTCCCTTCCTATCATGTGGGTCCTGGGAATCTGAGGTCCTGGACATGGCAGCAAGCCCCTTTACACCCTGAGCTATATCCTGCGTGTATGTGTGTGTACCAAGTGTATGCCTGGTACCCATGGAAGTCAGAAGAGGGTATCAGATCCCTTGGAATTACAGTTACAATTGAACTGCCATGTGGGTGCTGGGAACTGAAATGGAATTCTCTGCAAAAGAAGTAGGTGCTTTTAGTTACTGAGCCATCTCTCCAGCCCCAAACATGGAATTTAATAAAGGCAAGTACCTGTAGTGTTAGTCTAGGGACTCCATGGATTAGTAAACTGTAAGAATATAGTTACTGTTTGGCACATATTATTATATGGTACCTGCAATTATTGCCATTATTGTCTGATTATACTTGTTTTAAGTTTCTTAGTAATTGTGCTGATACTATGACTTTTTTTCTTTCTTTTTTTAAAGGGATGTACTGCACACTTTAGTCCTACTTTTTCAAAAGCAAAATCTTTTTTAAAAATATTTATTTATTATGTATACAATATTCTTTCTACATGTGTGCCTGCAGGCCAGAAGAGAGCACCAGACCTCATTACAGATGGTTGTGAGCCACCATGTGGTTGCCGAGAATTGAACTCAGGACCTTTGGAAGAGCAGGCAATGCTCTTTACTGTTGAGCCATCTCTCCAGCCCCCAAGCAAAATCTTTACAGAGTTTATACAATTAGGGCTGGGTAAGGCTTAGGGGTCAAGTGCTTGCCTCATATGAATGAGGCCTTCCGTCTATCTTTAGCACTAAAAAAGAGGAAAGTTATAAATTGGCAATAAGAAAATAATTCCAATGTCTGTAGCACAAATTCTAATTGGTATCAATACTAAAAACCCAGAGTTAGACATTGGTGTTAATGCTGAAGATCAGAGAAGCAGAGTGACCAGCCACTAGAGTTCTTTTTACTTCTATGAATGCTCGGACACACGGGGCAATCCATCCTCAGACTGCACTGAACTCTTGTCTCCTCCTGCCATACAGTCCCCTCTCTGTCCAACAGCCATATCACTCCTGTCTCCACCTCCCTGGTGCTGGGATTGAAGGCATGAGATTTCAAGTGCTAGGATCACCTTTGTGTGAGCTCTGGTTCTTGTTTAGACAGATTCAATCTTGTATAGCCCAGGGTAGCCTAGAACCAACAAAGAGCCCTCTGTCCTGGGACTAAAGGTGTGTGCCACCACTCCCTGGCATCTAGTGGCTTAGCTCTGTGCTCTGATCTTCAGATTAGTTTTTTATTTGTTGAAACACAAACAAAACATCATTTCAAAAATTTCATTTCCAAAAGAAAAAATTAACTTTCATCTTAGAAGTATATTTTCAAAATTCTCCTAACTCTTTTGATAACAAATTGCAGTTTAGGGGAAAAATAACAAATCTCTGGTGCTCATACTGGCTCCTAACCCAACCCAAATACCACATCTGGCATCAATCAAAATCAATTCTTTCACATATTGAAAGTTTATACAATTTTATAAGGTGTATAAGTTTAGCTCTACAGGATGCCCAAGGGCAAGTATGTTATAAATATACTCAAGCTCACCTTCTTATACTACTGTTCTGGTTATGTACACTCTTAACTACATACTTTTTATTTGCTTTAAAAAAAAACTCATTTACTTATTTATTTTACTTCCTGGCTGCACTTTCTCCTCTCTCCTTTCTTTCTAGTTCTTCCCTCTAAGGCCCACTCTGTTCCCATCCCCACATACATTCCCCCTCAGTTTCTGTTTAGGAAAGGGAAGGGTTCCCATGATTATCAACAAAACATGACATATCATACTGCTAATCATTATGTCTTGAATATTTTTGGAAACTAGGTATATATCCTTAAGTAATGACTGCATTTTACTTCTTTTTTTAAATATTTTTTTTAATATTTATTTATTTATTATGCATACAATATTCTGTCTGTGTGCAGGCCGGAAGAGGGCACCAGACCTCATTACAGATGGTTGTAAGCCACCATGTGGTTGCTGGGAATTGAACTCAGGACCTTTGGAAGAGCAGGCAATGCTCTTAACCGCTGAGCCATCTCTCCAGCCCTGCATTTTACTTCTATAGTACTAATCTCCAAGATTTATTTTAACAAATTAACAATGAAGGCAATATTGTGGCAATACATTTATATATCAATTTAAGCTACCTGAGTAAAGACAAACCAAAACAAACAAACAAACAAACAAACAAACAAAACCCCAAGACAATGAATTTTGAGCTAATACCAGCTCCATCTAAGAATACCTATTGTCTAACCACTACTGAAGAGAAAAAAAGAACCCACCATCAAGCCTTACTCCTGGAGGCACAAATGAAAATACAAAAGCTCTTATTTACTTCCTTACAGGAACTGACTTCTCTAAGACTACAAGTAGGCTTCCATACATTCTAGTTGGTTTTGTCAACTTGACAGAAACCGAGACATATTTGGGAAAAGGAATCGTAATTGAGGAACAGCTTTCATCAGACTGCCTGTGGGCATGTCTGTGGAGCATTTTCTTGATTAATGGTTGATGTGGGAGGATCCAGCCACTGTGGTCCATGCCACCCTTGGGCAAATGATTCTGGGTGGTATAAGAAAGGAAGCTGTGCAAGCCAAGAAGCAGTGCTTTTCTACAGTCTCCGCTTCAGTCTGTCCCTTCCTCTAGAACAAACCTCTTCCTCTAGGAAGGGACATCACCTTGAGATGATGGATGGTTGTGGAAATGTCAGACAAGTGGTTTGAATAGGAATGGCCCCCATAGACTTATGTGTCTGAATGCCTGGCCATAGGGAGTGGCACTACTAGGAGATGTGGCCTTGTTGGAGGAAGTCTGTCACTATGGAAGTGGGCTTTGTGGTCTCATAAGCTCAAGCTAGTCCTAGTGTGGCAGTTTCCTGCTTCTACTTGTAGATCAAGATCAGAACTCTCCACTCCTTTCCCAGCACCACGCGGGCCTGCTTGCTGCTATGCTTGCCATTATGATAATGGACTAAACCACTGACAATGGAATCCAGCCTCAATTAAATGTTTTCCTTATTAAGAGTTGCCGTGCTTATGACTCTTCACAACAATAAAAATCCCAACTAAGACATATGTCTGTAGTAATAGTAGCGGCAGGCTGCATCCCCGGCACCCGGCCGCCCGCATGGCTAGCTTTACCCGAAATAATTACACGGACACTGTATTCTTTTAATCACTGCTTGTCCCATTTCTATCTAGCGTCTTCTAGGCTAACTCTCGCATCTGGACTAGCCCATTTCTTATAATCTGTGTAGCACAGCTGGGTGCGCTTACCGGGAAGCTTCTAGCCTACGTCCATCCTGGGTCGGAGCTTCATCGCGTGTGCCTCAGAGAGCAGAGCTCTCGCCTCTGCCCGCAGGAGTGGAGCATCATGTCTCTCTGAGGCGTCTGCTCCTGAGAGGAGAGCTGTCGAGTCTCTGAGCTCACTTCCTCTTCCTCCCAGCGTTCTGCTCCGTTCACTCCTCCCCCTACGTTCTAACCTATCAGGGCAAGCAGCTTCTTTATTTAATTAACCAATGGCCTTCCTCCATCATATGTCCTTCCTTTCCCAAGTTGGTAGTAGCCAGTGTTTTATCACAGCAACAGAAACTAAACTAGGACACTGTCTTCCTACACCCTGTTGGATCATGAGCACAGAACATTACATCAATCTTTGTTCTTTGCTATACTTTGTATATACACTGGTAAAGAAAAAATCGTTTATCCTGGAAAGAACAAATTTGAAATCTGATATGGAATTCCCCTCTGTATGCTGTGAATGTTTTATTACCAATTGGTTTGTAAACAGAGACTGCTTGTTCATTTCCCAGCTGCTCAGACCACACAGTAACTATATTAATTATAACACTGTTTGACCAACAACTTAGGCATATTCCCAGCTATCTCTTATATCTTAAATTAACCCATTTCTATTATTCTGTGTATCGCCACGAGGTATGTATGGCTTATGGGGTAAGGTTCTGACATCTGTTCTTGCATCTGTCTTTCTCCTTCGGCAGCTACATATCTCCTTGACTCCACCTACTCACACACTTTCTCTCTGTTCTCATTTCCTGCCTGACTTTACTCTGCTAAGCCATTGGCGGAAATAGCTTCTTTATTAACAGAGGGGAATCCCACATCATTGATTAATAAAAAAACCAACCAACCAACCAACCAAACAAACAAACAAACAAAAAAAAAACAAAAACTGCTTCGGCCTATAGCAGGGCAGAATAAAGCCAGGCAGGAAATCCGAACAGAGATATGGAGAGTAGGCAGAGTCAAGGAGACAGACGCCAGAACTTATCGACAGGCCACAGTCTCGTGGTGATTCACGGTTCAATAGAAATGGGTCAATTTATGATGTAAGAGCTAGGTAGGAATAAACCTAACCCTTGTCCAAGCAGTATTGTAATAACACAGTTTCTGTGATTATTTAGGTCTGGACAGCCAGGAAATGAAAGAGTAGTCTCCAACTACAGAAATTAACTGAAAATTATTCATTAAATCCATCTGTTTATACATATATACAATATATATCAAACATTTATTTCAAAGTCCAGTTGTACTGTAAGTAATTGTACTGATGCATAAAGTATGGGAGAAGACATCATGGTGACAGAAGTCATGGGTCATTTAGTAAGTTGGCTTGTGGTCTAAGAAATATGCCATTAGTAAATTCTGCCACTATGTGAACATTACAGAGTATTCTTACCCAAGCTAAGTTGGCTTGGTCTCTAGATATCAGGTTACTGAACCACCATACGTCAGATATGTAGTCTGTATTATTATATGGTGTGAGGCTTTATGGAAGTATCTTCTAACAAGTGCTGAAAGTCTCTCACAATGAGTGCTTGCTCACTGAATGGATACCAGGTGTGCAAATGGCTTTGCACTCTGTTTACACTACTACTTAAAAGGGGCATTTTCTTTTTGTGAAACACCCTGTAAGGTTCAGCTGGTTCTCTCCTGTCTTGGTCTCCTTTCCTGTGGCCTTGCTGCACATTCTATACTTTTGCCTCTTGATTGGCCTTCAGATTTATGTCTCGTCTTTATCCACTCCTGGTTATCCTGGCCAAAGCAACCTCTTTAAACTTGAGAACTCATTTAATTGATTTCCTTTGGCAATAACCTCCCTCAAAATGATCTGTTTTTTTTTGGCCAACAATGGACTTTTTTTTTCTGTTAAAATTGAGTTTTCTAGTTCTCACTAGTATCTCTTTCAACATGCTTTCTTTGCAGGAATCAGCAATATGTTAAGAGACACACCAGATGACGTCACTTTCCTGCTTTAAAGCTATTTGGTGGCTTTCTACGGTCAACAATAAAATCCTAACTTTCTGTCAAGACAACAAAGCTCTGCAGGTCCCTTCCTATTAGAAATCCACCCTAGCTCCACACAGAACTCCCTCTCTGACGGTGCCCCACCCAGCCATACGATGACCTTCAATTCCTTCAACAATGCACAACACGTCCTTTCTCACTTTACATCCTTTTCCTTCCTGTGCAATGCTCTTCCTCTGGCAGTCTGTGCCCAAGGTCCCAACTCAAATCTCAACACCTCAAGGGAGCCTTCTTTGCCTATTCTATTTACAAGACACAACATTTTCTCTTTCTCTCCCTCATTATCTTCTCTGCACCATTCTTTTAAACACCACACTCATATAATCTTGCTTCTACTTTTGGTACATCTTCCCTGAAACCAGACTGTACAAAAGATACCGTCTTGTCTTTATTGCTACAGCTATAGCTCTAGTTTATCAGACTGCACTGCATTTAACAATCACAATATTTAATGACAGAGAGAACAAACTTGGCAAGACACCCATTTTAGTCATACATTTCATGTAAAAAGTTCTCATTCTATTTTCCTTTAAAACAACGAAGTACCGCTAACTTTTAAAACAAGATAGAAGTCGGCGGCGGTGGTGCACGCTTTTAATCCCAGCACTCAGGAGGCAGAGGCAGGTGGATCTCTGAGTTCGAGGCCAGTCTGGTCTACAGAGTGAGTTCCAGGACAGGCTCCAAAGCTACACAGAGAAACCCTGCTTTGAAAAACAAACAAACAAACAAACAAACAAACCCAGATGATAGAAACAATTCTTATGGAGCATTCTGAAAAAACACATTGAAAACAAATTTTGCCTTACTAAGAATATTTGATACTAATGCTAGGGAAAGCTTACATGCAATTTAGCTGCTACCCTATACTACTGAACTATTTAAGTTATTCTCTGAATGCTGCTCTGAGCTCTGCAATCTGACCAGATTATATATGTCAAATGAAGCACTTTGGACACAGAACAAGGAAGCTTCAATGCTTCACAGTTCTCAATAATTTTGTTTCAGTCAAGGGACAAGGCTAAAATTCATCATCTTTTAGAAATGATCACAAAGGTATGAGAAAAAGCAGAATATGCTAGGTTTCCACTTCCCTTTTCAATTCCTAAGAATCTCATAGCATATAATAGAATTTATTCAACTTAATCTCCTTTCACCAATAAAATGTCAGCGCTAAAGGGCCGTAAAAACCAGTAAAGAATTTTAAGCATTTTGACTTTTCCTGTTGAGAACTGTTCTGGCCCACTGGTCAGGAGGGACAAGAAGCAGGGAGATCTCATAAACTACTTCTCTTTACAAGGCTAGCTTGGCGCTCTCAAGAATAAGTACTGGGAGTTCATGTGTGTGTGAAATAAGGATGAGGGGAAGGCAAAGCACACAAGAGCAATGAATACTTACAGTGCTTTCTGCACAAACTTGCCAAGTATGGCCTCAACCTTACCAAACACATACACCCAAAAGATACAAATGAAAATATCTGGGAAGCATAAGTGGTATAAAAACCATGGCGACAAGACTCTTTAGACATAAGAAGCTGCTAAGTCATCTTAGCCTAGGGATTTGAAGAAAATTGGAGCTATGAGAAAAGCTGGCTTTTAAACTGTATTTAACAAGGGTAAATGAAAAAGGGACTAAATATTAAGCATAGATGCCTTTGTATATTTGAATAGAAAAGGCTATTATACTATCATTTTATGCTTACATTTAAAACTACATACATGCTAGACAAATTCTTCACTGTCTTTGCAGAGACCTGCTCTTATAGAGGTCCCAGGTTAGGTTTCCAGACTACATGGCAGCTCATAACCATCTGCAACTCTAGTTTTAGGTGTTTTGACATCCTCTTCTGGCCTCTTTGAACACTGCATGCATGTAGTCCACATACATGCAGGCAAAAGAGTCATACACAGAACATAAAAATAAAGAAATCTGGCCGGGCAGTGGTGGCACACGCCTTTAATCCCAGCACTCGGGAGGCAGAGGCAGGCGGATCTGTGTGAGTTCGAGACCAGCCTG
>NW_004949101.1:8230822-8231546 GCF_000317375.1 Microtus ochrogaster | reverse complement strand
GAAACTATGATTTTTGTAAGAAAAGAATATTATCAAATATGGGATCCCTGTCCTCAGAAAGTTGTAAGGTGCATACTGTGCTGTTCAGTTTTTGTAAACTTGACAGAAACTTGAAGAATTGCCTCCATTAGACTGGCCTGTGGTCATGTTTGTGGGGGTACTAATTAAACAGCTAATTGATGAAGTTGGGCCTAGTCCACTGTGGATGATGCCATCTTTAGTCCTGGGTTGCATAAAGAATGTAGCTGAGGAATCCAGAGAAAACACACCAGAAAGCAGCACTCCTGTTTTAGCTCCTACACTGACCTTTCCCACAGATGACAGCATATGACCTGGAAGTGTAAGATGAAATAAACCCTTTCTTTCCCCAAGTTACTTCAGGTCAGAATATTTTATCATAGCAACAGAAACCAAAGTAGGACTCAGACATAGACATTTCACTAATATAATTTGAACAGACTTCCTACATTGTATTGGTCTATTTAACTAACAAATAAAACCATAGAGTAAATCGAGATTAAGACTAATCAGACTGGGTTTTTTCTAAGAATGTAAAACATCCCTGTCATTTTACTAAATATGTTTAGAATCTCTATTCATCCTGAATGCAAAATGATCCCCTAAGCTTTAAAGGCACCAAGGAGTCCGAAGGCTGTTATCAAGACTGGTGCAGGCACCGAGACATTGATTATTTACTGTATGTATTTTAAATGTTAGTAAGTCC
>NW_004949101.1:8222137-8230687 GCF_000317375.1 Microtus ochrogaster | reverse complement strand
AAAAAAAAAAAAAAAAAAAAAAAAACAACAAAAAAATAAATGTTAGTAAGTCCAGATCTCCTCTTTGCTGCTTTTCCTCCCTCAGGCACTTGCCAAACTTGGGAGCCTTTATTCAGAGTGACCCTCTAGCCAAGCCCAGGTGGTGAGAAACTGGTGCATGGCACAATTCCTCCCAACTCTGGCCCTGGAGGGTTTGTGCCAGATGCAGCTTCAAGGCCCAGCTAAGCCTGTACATCATGGGCTCTGGCTCAGTCTGGTGATCCCACCTGACCCTACCATGACTGCACCCTTCCTAATTCCCAGGCTTACCCCACTCATGCCTGCCCTAATCTCCAAGCATGAAATGAGCCTGCTGTGCTCACATCAAATACATGACCAACACAAGAAGCCCACACTTTCAGGTCTCATTGCACAAAAACTATGTAAGACAAGAAAGTATGTCCTCCCAAATCCACCAGTTCTATAGAAATGTTCTCTAGCGAGTATTGCCAAGATGAACCCCAGGGGCACAGAACAGAAGAATCATACACAGATTCAGAGTTTAAAGACACAGCTGAATAGCTCAATGAACTCAAAGAGTGGTATCCAAGAAAGCACAAACAAGGCTGAAATACCATGACAAAGACAATATAAGATTTGAGAAAGGAATTCAACAGGCATAGAGATATTGAAGAGATCTTAAGTTAAAATGAAGATGGAACTGAAAAACAGCACAATCAGAAAACTCAAGAGAAAAATCTTATAAGTAAAATTGATCAAATATAAGATATACTATCAGAATCTTGAGACAAACTAGGAGAGTATGACAAGAAAAATATGAAAAAAAAAGCAGAAACACAAAACAAAACATAGTATAGAAACGGGGATTTCATGGCAAGACCAAATCTTTAATTACAGGCATAGATGATCCCAGATCAATGGCAAAGACCAGATGTTCAAAAGAATCATAGAAAAAAAAACTTTCAAACTAAGGAAAGATATACCCAGATAATCTAAGAAGCACAGGTGTAAATACCAAAAAGATAATACCATAAGCAAAACTTCCCACAACATAAAAACACTTAAAAAGAACATAGAAAATACTGAAAGCTCTAAGAGGAAAATCCCAAATCACATAAAAAGGAAAATCCATCAGAATAACAGCTAGTTTCACAATGGAAACTTTGAAAACCAGAGTGCAAGGCACTTCAAGTTTTACAACACCACCTATGTAGACTACTGTACCAAGCAAAGTCATCTGCTATAGTTGAAGGAGAAAGAAAAACTTTCCACGACGCAAATAGGCTAAAAGAGTTAATGTCCAGAAAGACCAAGCCTCAAGAGAATATTGGAAACAGTACTTAGTGAAGAATAAGCATAGCCAAGAGACCCTAGAAAGAAGACAAATGAAGATGTAATTAATGAATACTAATTACAACTAAGAACATAAATACCAAATCAAACAAAAACAACAACCAACCAAACAACAACAAAAACCCAATAAAAATGTCAGCAATCAACACACACCTTTCAATAATTTAAATATTAATTGCCTCAACTCTCCAATTAAAAGACACAGGCTGGTTAAATGAATTAAGATACAAAGTTCATCTCTCTGTTGTCTACAAGAAACTCAGCGTTAAAGATAGGCACCATCTTAAACAGAAAGGATGAAAAGAAGTATTCCAACAAACAGGGACAGGAAGCAAGTAGGTGTTATTGTCCTAACATCTGACAGATAGAGACCTTAATCAGAAACTAATCAAAAGAGATAAAGGGCACTGTCTCAGTTAGGGTTTCTATTGCAGTGAAGAGACACCATGACCACAGCAACTCTTGTACAGGAAAACATTTAACTGGAGTGACTTACATTTTCAGAAATTTAGCCTCTTATCATCATAATGCAACAAAGTTACATTCTAGCAAAGATGGTGCTAGAGAAGCTAAGAGTCCGTGACCCACAGGCAACAGGAAGTGAACTGAGACACTTGGGGGTATCTTGAGCAAGGAGATCTCAAAGCACAGTGACAAACTTCCTAAAACAAGGCCACACCTACTCCAGCAAAGCCACAACTCCAAATAGTGCCACTCCCAATGAGCTTATAGGGGTCAATTACATTCAAACTATTTAAGGCACTTCATTTTAATCAAGGGCATAGTTAACCAAGAAGATACTACTATCTTAACATATATGTACAGAAGCTGGTCACCTAATTTCATGTATACTACTATAGTTAAAAACATAGATTAATATCAACACACTAAAAGTAGGTGATTTCAATATCCAGCTTTCTCCAGTAGAAAGATCATTTGGATAAAAGATAAACAGGGAAACATCAGAAACAAATGATATTATACATCCAATAAACTTATTCCATCCAAACATCAAAGAATATGCATTTTACTCAGCAGCCCATGGAAGCTTCTCTATAATAGAATGTATCATGGAACACAAAACAATTAAAATCAAATAACTCCATGTATCTTACCTGACCATAGTTAAATAAAAGCTAAAATCAATACCAGATAAATCTCAAGTATACAAACTCAAGGAGAGTAAACAAGTCATTATTAAAATGATTAATGAGCCAAAGAAGAAATCAAGAAAGAAAAAAATTTTTCTGGAACTAAAAGAAAATAAAACTACAATGCAACAAAATCTTTGGGAGACATTAAAAACAGTCCTGCAATGGAGATTTATAGCCCTAAGTGCCTACATACCAAAATTATAAAGAGCACAAATAAATGACTTAATGATGCAACTAAAAATTTTGAACAAAATGATAACAAATCCAGTAGATGGCAAGACATAATAAAAACCAGAGCAGAAACCAATGAAACCAAAACAAAGAAACCAATATGAAGAATCAACAAATCTAAGAGCTGCTTCTATGAGAAGATAAACAAGTTGACAGATGCTCTGGCCTAACTAACCAAAAGAATGATAGAGAACCCAAATAACAAAATCAGAAATAAACAGGGAAACATTACAACAGACAGAAATGCAGATAAGGCAATATTTAAAACACCCCAATGCTATTAAACTGAACAATCTAAAAAAAAAAGAACTTGAATTTGTAGATTTATCCAGACTATCAAAGTTATAACAATCTCAACAGATGTATAACAAATGAGATTGAAAAAGCAATAAGGCTTCTGTTGGGAAAAAAAAAGCCCAGAAGAATTTTACCACTTTCAAAGATCTGAGCCAGTCTTCTTCAAATTTTGATAAAATGAGATGACTCAGTGGTTAAGCACTGGTTGCTCTTCCAGAGGTCCTGAGTTCAATTCCTAGCAACCAAAAGGTGGCTCACAACCATCTATAATGAGATCTAGCGCCTCTTCTGGCATGGAGGTGTACAGGCAGGCAAAACAATTTAAATCTTGAAAAAAAGCTTTTTAAAAGAATAACAGCAATAGGAGTACTCCCAAACTCCTACTATGATGCATGCTGGTATTGCTCTAATCCCAATGCCAGGTAAAGATACAACATAAAAAAAAAATTTACAGGCCAATATCCCTGATGAACATAGATTAAAAAAAATACTCAATAAAATATTTACAAGCTGAAGACAGACATATATCAAAAAGATTATCCACTATGACCAAGTTGGCTTTTTCCTAGATACAGGTATGGCTCAACACATGCAAGCCAATAATGTAATAAATAACACAAATATACTTAAAAAGAAAAATCATATGATTAAGTACAGGAAAGCCTTTGACAAAAATCCAATATGCCATCATGATAAAAATCCAAGAGAGTGGTGCTAGAGGGAATATATCTCAATATAATAAAAGCTCTATGTGACAAACACACAGCCAATACCATCCTAAATGGAGAAAAACTTAAAGCAACTCTATTGAAATAAGAAACAAGACAAGTCTGTCCATTATTCCTACATTTTTTCAATATTGAGCTTGATGCATTCATTACCTGGAGAAATAAGGCAAGAGAAGGAAATTAAAGGGATACAAATAAGAAAAGGAGAACATTAGTGTGGTGGTGGTGCTTGTCTTTAATCCCAGCATTCAGGAGGCAGAGCCAGGTGGATGTCAGAGTTTGCAATCAGCCTGATCTACAAAGTGAGTTCCATGACAGCCAGAGCTACTCAGAGAAACTGTCTTGAAAAACAACAAACAAACGAAACAAAATCAGAAAAAGGAAAAAGTACAAGTGTAGGGGAAAGTCTCAGAGTGAGTATTTTATTGACTCCATCAAGACTCACTTAGAAAATCTTCCCCAAAACTGCTAGCTTTAGTACTTGTGGAATCATTCTACAAATGGCATTTAACTGCTTATTTAAGTTTTGAAGAAAGCTTAGTAAAAGGAGGTACCATATCAAGGGGGCAGGGCTTTTATTCTACTTTGCCATTTTATTACAATAAAGATCAAACAGTTACTTCCTTGTAGATGGGTGTGGTGGTCCACACCTACAGTCCCAGGACTGGGATGGAGTGTGGGCCAGACAGCAAGATTCTGTCATAGAGACATGCATTTCAAAACTACAGGTGGGGTGTGAGGCACAAAACTGGCATTCAATAAACACCTGACCAATGGATACCTTCTGTTTCTTTTTCAGTCTTTTCTTCTCTTTCTTCTTCTCTAAAAATTGTTCCCAAGGGGTCAGCTTATCCTTTCCCTCCAACTTGTTTTTGACCATTTCTTCTGCACTCTCCTTAAGGCCTAGAAATGGAAAAATAGTTTAGCTTAAAATAGTATATCTTTGCTCTGTTAAAGGGTTACAAAAGCAAAAGAGAACACAGTTTATGTACGTAGGTATATCTAACAATCAAGACCACAAAATAAATCCTATTTCCAGAGAGAGAGAGAGTGAGAGAGCGAGCGAGAGATCTAACTGGCCAAAAGAAATAAAAAGATCAACAATATATGATCATATGGACATTAATGAAAAACCTATTATTAGTCAGACATGCTGATTTACCTACAAGCCTAGTACTTCAAGGTTAAGTTTAAGTTCAATCGGGCTATACAATAGAAATATTGTCTCAAAAAAAAAACTTAAAAAATAAAGGGATAAGAAACCCAAATATTTACTTAGGTCTAACCCTCCTTTCTCTCTCTATTTGCTTTGAGCTTCCAAGGATAATTACTGATTCTCGGCTTTTTGGTGAAGACTGAGTGAAGAGAAATTTTAGAGTAAAAACTCAAACTACAACTAATAGCTAATTAAGCAAAATCATATTTAGTTTTTCCTCTCTCTGAGAACAAATCCTTGAGTCACTGCTCTGGCACTCTCCAAGGCTATGGAGTTGAGATGTAGAGGCTACCAGCTTCACTCTATTCTATACGGCTGCAGTCTGTTCTAATGGTTAATCTCTAAAGCTTTTGTTCCTAGACTACTCTAGACTCAGGTATTCTTCAGCCATTAAAATTAAATTAAAATACATTTTTAATGTATTTACCAGTAAGCCAGAACCATTTCCAGGACTGTTTTTGCACTTACAGCATTCTGAATGTGTTTGGGAAGATGAATGAGACCAGTCACCTCTTTTCTCAGAGGGCCATTTTGACCGTTCCATCCACTGTCACATTTTATTTTGTTTGTATGGAGACAGGGTCGCACTATGCAGACCTCGCAGACTGGGCTGGTCCCCAACTTACTACGTATGCCAGACAGGCCTTGAACTTGTGGTGATCCTTTTGGCCCTGCCTCCTGACAGACTGGATTATAAGTGTGTGCCACCACGCCAAGCCATTTGCTATTTTTAAAAGATGGATTTTGTGTCACATAAATATTTAAAGTTCCATATCCAAATAAGTCCTTCAAAATTTCTAACAAAGATAGATGAATAAATAAATACCATCATCTTCAAAGAAGACAGAAAAGTAGTTATATATTTCTTACTCTGGCTGGGCTGGAGAGACGGCTCAGCCATTAAAGGCTAGGCTCACAACCAAAAATTTATTTCTTACTCTGGTAGTAGTGATGACCTTTGTCAGCTTAGGCTTAACCCTCTCCTTGCCTACTCACTCACTTTACCTTTGATCTCAGGATGCAAACAAAATAAACTGGGCAGAGATGAGATGTATGCAAACCCTCCCTTCCACATGCGCACTTCACCCGCTTTCAACTTCAAAATACTCGGTAGATGTACAAATATACAGAACTACTAACAACAGTGCTTTAGGCTGTGGGGATGAAAATCCAGGTTGAAACAGCTGAGTTCTAAGGTCTATTTCCTGGCTGTTAGGTAAAGATTTAGTCTCCAAATTCCTAGGACCTAGAAAAGTATTAAATTACATGTATTCTCAAGTTTTTATTTATTTTTTTTAATGAAATACTGATGGTAAGAACTCTGATTTGTTAGATACCAAAACAGAAATACAATCTTCAATTTAAAAAAATGTACCTGGGGTTGGAGAGATAGCTCAGAAGCTAACAGCACTGATTGCTCTTTTAGGGGACCCACGTTTGATTCCCAGCACCCACATGGTGGCTCAAAACTGGTGTAGGAAGTCCTTACACCACAAAACCACCTGTAACTCCAGTTCTAGGGATCCAAAGCCCTCTTGTCTTCTGAAGGCACCAAGCATACCACCAAGTGCTTAATATACAAGCATATAAAATGAATCATTAAAACCCATTCTTTATGAGAAAAACATTTCATATTAGTACATAGTTTTCAGGAGGTATATGAGTGATACAAAGTCATATACAGATACTCAAACGAACCAGTAATGTACCCAGGGAATTTAAGGTGAGATCCTTACATAGAAGACACTAAATTCTGAAAAAAAAAATGTTGATTTCACATAACAAGATAAAGTGACATATATAATGCATATAGTTCAGCATATAATCAGTCTATCTCAACTTTCAAAAACATACTATTATTAGATAATAGTTAAATCTTTAATATCTTTTCATTTTAGTTTTTTGAGACAAGGTTTGGTCTAGAACTCATGATGTGAACTCACAAAGATCCACTTGCCTTTGCCTCTCAAGAGCTGGGAGGAAAAGGCATGTGCCACCACGCTTCGGTAGAGGTAATTACTGAAAAGGGATTATGTGATTATTTTTGCATTATGTAAGTGAAATGTCATTTTATTTGGTACTAGATTCTATAACTCTGCTTTCTAAGTCCCACCGGCATATGTCAGTTCTGTATACTAAAATCAGTGTGGACTCACTTTCTTTCACATTCCATAATATTTAGCATGGTCCCAAACACACAGTAAGTACTTAATAAACATGTCTGTCTTGATCCATTTGAAGGAAGGATTCTCATTTCCTGCCAAGTGTTTGATCTTTGATGTTTAGAACATATTATTTCCAACAAAAAAAATGAATCAAAACTCTTAAGGTCTAAATGGCTTCTGTCTCTAACTGGTTCATGCATGCAATATTTATCCTTAGGAAATAATACTTCTTTGGAACTTAGTCTGTTTCTAGCAATAAAGAAACAGTATCTTAAATTCAAGTCAGTCTGTAGTTCTCTTTGCCTGGCTTTCACTAATATACCAAAATAGAAGAACAAACACATTGCAATGAGTTAACACCACCACAATACTTAAAAATGCTTTGTTCTCGTTGTCATCATGAGATCACTGAAATCTCTTGCCACAGATCACAGTTGTTTATGTTCTGAGTTCTTAAAAATATGCCCATCCCAGAAGTCTCTTGGCAAATGCACAAGAACATTCTTCGGAGCCAGTTTAGCCTCATTTAAGAGAAGCCACTTTGTGACTGAAAAACAACTTCATTTTACTGCTTTTAGTTTTGTACAAATTGGTTTAAAAAATCTTTATGCATATATCCATGGACTAATAAATTAAAGATATCAATAATACCACAACTAAGGGTAAAGTTCCTTCTAAAGTGAGTCATGAGTGCAGATGATTCAAGATGACAATAATAATTTAACAAGCATAACCTATTCAGAATGATTTTGGCAGTTTCTGTGCATATAAAAACTCATAAATATTCCTATAAAATCTACAAGAATATACATTCCTTCTGACCTTATCCACACGAAATATTTGAAAAGTCTTCAAAGGACAGAGAATGAATGATTTAAAATAACTCAACTAGATACTATTACAGGTTTTGTTTATAAAAACAAAATGCATGTTTTAAGAATTTTCATATAGGTCAAAACTGCCACTTTTTTTTCTTTTACCTAATTAAGGGCTTAGGATTTACTGGGAGTATTTATGAACACTTACATATTAATCTCTTAAAATTCTTGTGTGTGTTAAAAATTAGACTATGCAGCACTCAATTCCAAACACTTTAAAAATGTTAGGAACCACATCACTAACACCAAAACTCCAATGTGGAATCCATTCTGGGTCCTAGGTTTTTATAGAGGAAAACCACCAGTCACGTCCTGAGGAGCACTGCCATCAAGGTACCTCTTTAAAACAGCATATTACTCCTGAAGGCATGAGGACAAGGAAGGATGCATTTACCCACATGACAAGTGTCAAAGGGACACTAAGTTCAGATTAGTGACCAGTGAGGGTCCTACAGCGCACATCTTTTTTTTTTTTTTTTTTTTTGGTTTTTCGAGCCCTGAAGGGCTTATTTTTAGCTGCTGGGACCC
>NW_004949101.1:8203724-8222037 GCF_000317375.1 Microtus ochrogaster | reverse complement strand
CTCGAACTCACAGAGATCCACCTGCCTCTGCCTCCCGAGTGCTGGGATTAAAGGCGTGCGCCACCACCGCCCGGCTTTACAGCGCACATCTTATAAACGGCTATAGAATAAGAAAGCAAGTGAAAGAAAAAGTGACTCAAATCTGTTCCGCGTCCCACTGACTGGGAGCAACACATGGAATTGGAAAGGAAAATAAAAACTAGTTGCTGTAACAACAGCAAATAGCTAAAGCTGTCAGTCAGTCAGAGTCAACAAATGTTGCACTCAACACTATTAGAATCCTTGTTACATTTACCATGTGAAAACAAGAGTTAAAAAGAGAATACTAAGTCTAAGAATGATGCCCAGACTGGGAATTTCTGCTCACATAACTAATTGTGCATCTCCCATTTAATAAATACCCACGAAAGATGTGGCCTAAGTACTCAATGAATAGGTGCTATTTTTTGTTGTTATTGCCTAAAGTAAATGCTTTATGTTTGTCTAGAATTTTAGTTATTTGTCTCTAACTCTTCTAAATCCCCTTCCAGCCACCCTTAAAACAATGATGGCTTCCACTTTCAAGGGCATTAATTTTACTACACATCAAGCAGTCCTCAATGCCTGCTTCTTAAAGTTCAGTGTCCTAAAACACTGACTTCAAATACAAGACATGTGGGCCTCATTAGGGAGCTATTGTTTCTTGTATTTCTCTCAAGTTTATCTGTATGTTTTCTTTGCCTCTCAAGCAGTTTGTAAGCATAGTAACATAATACCAAGATATCCTCATATTAGCAGACTGACATCTGGTCAAGTCTGGGAACTTACAGCAAAGACTGAGAAATTATATGGACTATTGTTACTTTTATACATTTATAGGCCAGGTAGGAAATGAATGAAATCTTTTACATGAATGCCTAAGGTACAAAGAAAAAAATTCCTGAGTCAAGTCTCAAAAAGAAAGCTCAAATAGAAATATTAAACCAGTTCAGAAGCAGAAGTTTTCCTTGGGGATACAAACTAAGCTAATATGGTCTAGTATGGATCTGGGGTCGTTATGGGCTGCTAGCCAAGGAGGCAGGGGAAGTTTGGAGTCTGATCATAGTGGGAGGTCCCAGGATCCTTAAATGTGCCCCCAGTAGATGGTGAGCCTCCCCCTACAGTTCAGGGGGAGTAAAAATACAGTTCCCCTCAGAGACTCTGTAACCACAGCCCACAAACCCATGGACTTGTGGTTGGAAGTCACACTACTTGTGTGGTCCCAAATACACCAACTTAAAAATTTGATAGGTCTTGGATTAGAAATGCCTCCAGGCACCTGACAAACACTCTCTAAAAGTAGACCTTCTGATACAGAGTTCCTGTAAGAAGAGAAAGATCCGAGACAGGAAGATTCCAATTAAAATTCCCTATGAGCTAAAGAAAGTAGAAATAAAAACCAGTAAGACAGAACCACGGACTATGGATTTGAAAACTGAGATTACAAAATACAAATCAGCACATAAAAAAGCATAAGAGGAAATTAAAAAAAAAAGATTTTCAAACAGATGAGACAAGTTTATAGGAAAAAAGAAAAAAGCAACTCCCAGAGATAAACATCAAGTCAGTGTCTAAGTTAAAATACATATATACTACAGAGAGAATTAATGAAATAAAAGCAGAACTAAAGAAATTACCCAGTAAGTCGTGTAGATCCAAAGGCACAGAAGCCAAGAGTTATCAGACATACACCAAACATGATTTCTACAAGAGAAATCAGAGAAGAAGAAAACTTAGGACTTTAAGAGGAAAATGGCAGAGTAATTTTCAGTTGATGAGAGATATTATTCAGGACTATGGTATTCAATTAATTACAGGCAAGAGTTAAAAATAAGCAAAACAACCATACCATACTAAAGTCTAATATGGCAAAGAGGGTAAACACACTTTAAAAGCCAGGAACCCAATACAGCACTTTCTGAACTGGCTTCCTCAACACACAAACATTTTCTTCTTCCGGGAAGGGGTTAAGATGTAGACTGACCTAGCCTATCCACAACAGCAGGTGCTCTCCCTACTCTAACCTGCAACACTCACGGTCTCACCAGCATAGTTAGCTCTGAGGATAGACTATCAGAAACTCTATCTTTTTTTTTTCACGATTCATTTTGGTTATCACAAAAACATCAATATACATAAAATAAAAATAAATAAAAATCTTTTAAAAAATCCAAAAAACTAACCCAACAAGAGGGAAATCATATCTGGTACTAGAAACCTAGGCAATTACATAGGGCTAGTGAATCATGTATCTTAGGAGAACCTAAGCCAGCAGAATCCCTAACTATATTCTGAATATTAGTCATTATACCTACAAATAAGTGTAGTCCTCACCTCTCATCAAGGAAATTTCTTGTTGCAACACATGGAGGCCATCACAGAAAACCACAACCAATCAAAATGCAATTGCAGAGCCTAGTTCCAAAGGATACATCTACAGTACAACTCCCAGGCCTAAGGAGCAAAGGATCATTGTGGAAGAGGGACAGAAAGGCTGTTAACTGCCAGAGGAATTGGGATTTACTGCGACACTATGCCTCCCAGGAATGTCAGAAGCTATATCTAGAAAGTCTTATCAATATGACCACCTAAACCAGGATGACATCAATGCTCACAAGGCGTAAGTTCACAAAGAAAGTACAGGCAACTAAAGAACGCTAAGAGCAGTAGAAATAGTCCTCCCCAAGGAAAAGCATACAAATTGGTTATATAAAACTAAACGGTCAGCCCTGAAGAAAACATACACATACTAGTAACATTCTACAGAATGAACAGACTGTATTTTTGTATTTAAAAATTATGTACACATATACACACATTTATGTAACAACAATTGATGTGAAAACAGGACATGAATTTGAAAGAGAGCAAGGCAGCATATATGGGCTTGGAAGGAGGAAGGGATGAGGAAAGTTATGTAACTGTATTATAATCTCAAGAAATAAAAAAAAATTAAAAATCTTAAAAAACCCAAACCTAGGTTTTATTATAAACACTAGAAAAATATAAAACTATAAGTGAAACAAAAACAAAATGTAATATAACCAGCATAGAAAGCATCCCTAGTTTTTACTTTAATATTATTAAGGAAGAAAATTGTCTTTCAATAATCCAGGAAACCGAGAAAGTGACTAGCAACGCTATAGAGAAAATGGGCTAGGAACACTTTTAGATAACTTGAGCGGCTTCTCATTTTAAAATTATTTTTTTTTATTAAACTTACCATTAAATTTTATTTATTAAGTTATTTATTTTTATGCATGCGTGTGTGCTTGCAACACATTTAGGCAAAAGCCCCTGGAGGACAGAAGAGGGTGTCAAGGCCACAGGAACTGGAGTTACAAAGTTGTGAGCCATCACGTGGGTGTTGAAAACCAAACCCAGGTCCTCTGCAAGAAGATTAAGTGCTCCTAACTGCTGAACCATATCTCTCTAGCTCCTGTTTCTCTTTTAATTATACAGTTCACAAATGATTCAAATGATACACAGTATTCAGTTTATTACCTTACAAAGCTTCCTTAGCCAACCCGTTAAGTGGATGAGTAAAGGTTGATTAAGCTTTAAAATTCTAAGCACCTAAGAGCTGTGAGAATCTGTAGTTACCATATAAACTTTCTTTTCCATCATCACACTAGGAGGCAAACTGCAAATCTTTTAGCTCATGTTTAAGCTCAGGTTTCCATCTGATGCTCTCCTCTCAACTCACTCCCCTTTTATTTTCAGCCCAAGGCTAGCTGTTTTGGGTATGGCATTTGGAGAGTTTCTTTGGGTTTGTGGTTCTAAAGATCAAACTTGGGAACTCATTCAAGTTAGACAAGTACTCTGCCACTGAGTTACACCCCATCCTTTAACTACCCTACAACCCCACTGTGGCACTAGGGACTTAACCCAGGGTCTTGCTAGACAACTACGCTATTACTGAGTCATATCCCTGGCCTTCAACTCAAAATTTAAAACAGCTGGCTTTTAAAAAAGTTATGAGCAAAAACCATTTTGTGAATATATTTCAAATAATGAATACATTGGCAATAAATGGAAATAAAGAAATAGCCAAAAATAAATACTGAACAGGTTTTAAGATGTTTGAAAATGAAATGTTTGGATAAGGGATACATAACAAAATGAATGAACAACTGATTCAAAACATTTTGTTTCTGAATAAAGAATGAATAATTCAATAGTCATATATGCTTGTCCCTGCTTCCTGTGTACGCTTCCCAGTGGAAGACATGAAAAGTACAGAGATCAAAGAAAGACAGGGAAAAGGACAAGGCTAAAGAGCAGACACTAGAATAAAATGAGAACACTGTTTTCAATAGTGGAGGGAAGACACGTGGAGAAAAGGATGGACCCCTGTACTCTGGCCCAAGACAGGAAGAAAGGGGAACTCTCTGGCTGGGGGAGATAAAGTGCTCTTGCTGATGCTTCTCTGGACCCTATTCCTCCTTCTCAAGAGTAAGGACCACAGGGGCTGGAGAGATGGCTCAGTGGTTAAGAGCATTGCCTGCCCTTCAGAGAGTCCTGAGTTCAGTTCCCAGTACCCACATGGTGGCTCACAGCCATCTGTAATGAGATCTGGTGCCCCCTTCTGGCCTGCAGGCATACATGCAGACAGAATACTAAGAATACTGTATACATAATAAATAAATAAACTTAAAAAAAAAAAAAGAGTAAGGATCACAATCCCAAGTGTCTCTAACAAGAAAGGCCTATGACACTTACAGCTTTACCACTGGTGTAGTCTTCAGAAGGAATCACAGGTTTACATCAGACAAAATCCCATCACTGAGACAGCCCTATCCCTAACAACGAAGAGATTTGCAATTGGCACCTACTAGGAAAGGGAAAAATCAGCCTTCTGTAATGGAACGACACTGGGCATATCAACCACATGCTAGTGTAGGCCCCATGCTCAGAAGTAGTAGCCCAATATAAAACAGATGCCTTTTTGTTTGTGTGTGTGTGTGTGTGTGTGTTTGCATGTGCATTTTGTCATTTTGTTTTTTTTTGTCTTATATATTTTCTTTTTAGTTTGTTTTGATTTTTATCTTTTTTAAAATAATTTTTTTTCTTTCCTTTTTCTGAAAAAGAACATGAGGTTGAGTGGGTAGAGAGAACTTGGAAAGAGTAGGGAGAGGGGAAAGAATATAATCAAAATATGAGAAAATTTGGGATAAAAATGGAAAAAGAACATAAAACATTAATTATGAGGTGAATTAAATACCATTTCCTTACCAAAACATTTTTGGAAAACAGAACTTTTAAAAAAAGCATGCATCTGAAGAGGTGTTAGCATCTTTATGATTACATCTAAATGCATTCAGAAGAAAACTTTTACTTAAAATCAAATCTCACCTGGAACCCACTTGATCTCCATTTCCATATCATTTTCTTTTCCTTTTTTTTCCTTTTCTTTAATAACTTGCAAGAGCTCTCTATATTTAGCAATCTGTTCTTCATCATCCTTCTGATATTTCTTTGTTTTCCCATCTTCTACACTGACTCCATCCTCACCTAAATAAAACAAAATTAATCTTATTTAAAAAAAGAGAAATATGTATTTTCCAACATATAGAGAACTTTAGTGTTTAGGTCTCTTGGTCTCTTCAGGATACAGCTAAAAAGTGTTGTCAAAGAAACCCTGCAACCACAGAACACAAAATCAGTCTTCAACTTGTGAAAGTGAAAAGGACTTCAGTCTTGTACTCAATAAAATCCAGAGGCAGTGCTGTTAGTCATAGCATTGTAGAGTACTACACAACATTCCCTTCTGTGTAAACTGCAAGAGCATTAAGAGTGACATCTCAGTCCCCTCTTTGTCATTTGCCTTTAGCACAGCGGCTTTAAAAAGGCTCTGTTCAGCAGAAGGAGCCAGAGTGTTGCTGGATTGAGCCCGACAGATGGGCTGAGCTTCTCAGGCTGCACAGAGTAGGTAAGGAAGTCATTTAGAGCACAAGCCTGAGATTACGAAGTCCTTTCCATTTGACTGTGAATAAGCACATTTACTCTTAGACTGTTGGGCTGGAGAGATGGCTCAGAGGTTAAGAGCATTGCCTGCTCTTCCAAAGGTCCTGAGTTCAATTCCCAGCAACCACATGGTGGCTCACAACCATCTGTAATGGGGTCTGGTGCCCTCTTCTGGCCTGAAGGCATACTCTTAGACTGTTGTTCAACAACCAATGATAAAGACAAAAACACTAGGAGCTAATTCAACTACTTTCACCATGTGGAAAGACAACTAATATTTCTGAATTCTAGTTTCATAAAAATTAAAATGTGAAAAAACAGTCATGGTAAAATTCATGGGTAACAAACATCAGAGAAAAATCAAACCATAAAGTTTGTTTTTCTACAGTTTCTTTGCAAATTCTTCAAGTCAGTAACATAAATTAGAAATCTGGGTTTTAATATAAAACACACAAACTTATCAAATTCATTAAACATCACCAGCGGAGGAAAGTTTGGAAGTGAAACAGTGACATTCCTGTCTTTGTAACCTCTGGTCACCAAAACTGTGATATACGCACAGAGCAGTGCTAACACCTTGCTTTTACATCTTCAAAAGGATGATTTTCAAAAGGAAAACAAAAAGTTGACTAAGTAAACATTTAAAAGTTACTTTTCTTTCTAAGCGAATGAACGGCTGTGGGCTTTCTTTCCATCATCCTAACACACTTTTATATTTTCACTCCAACAGCTGAAGCTCATATTTTGCTGTTTGTGCCACAATAATAATGGTGGATGGAATTTTGTCATGTATTCAATGGATAAAACAGGAGGAACACATTAACAAAATGGCAATGTATTTCATTCTATTAAAAACTTACTTCTGAAAACATAACTAGAAGCAAGCTCCTTCCAGGTTGGAATTTTAGTGGTGAGTTTCTGATGCTCACTTTAAATTGATTTTCTCCAGTACTAAAACTGTACTTTCTGAAGCTCTAGAGTGTGGGTAATTCATGCAGCTCTGTTTTCCTAACTCAAGGACAACATTTTATGAGCACCTTAACAGCACATAAGATTTAAAAAAACTAAATTCAAACAGTGAGCTACTCTTATAGACAACTATCAAGAACATTTAGTGTCCAAATTTACTAGTCAGAGGCACTAAGTTACAGATTAAAGTAGGTTTGTAATCAATTTAAATACTGAAGAAAAAGGATGCTTTTGGAAAAACAATTAGTATATTTCAAAGTGAAAGATATTAATGTCTAGTTTTAAGGGTTAAAATTAAAATAGTTGATATAAAATACTACGCTAAATACTTTATAGACATCATTTCAGTCTATGAGCCAGGTATCATTATAATTCTTGTTTCACAGCTACAGAAGGAAGGAACCAGGTGCTAAGAAAACTTGACTTTGTTTTCACTGTGCCTAAGTCCAGTTCTGAAACCAGCAGGGTCTAAGTTTGGCTTATTTCCTATTTTACAATACTGACGGTTGAATACTGGTTTTTATGAAGCTTAGCACTCTGCCATTGAGTTATATCCCCAACGAGTCCAAGATATTAAATATATTGGAAAAGTAATGCTTATCAGAAAAGCACAAAATGTCCACATAGGCAAATAAATGTACCTTTTCCATGCCTATGGGAGACAAAGAGACTTCATCCTTCTTATTTACAGCGGAAAGGTTATAAAGGTCTGTGAGAAGGCTATGCTAGACATTAAGAAATATAACATTCAAATTCATGAAAAAGATTAAGAAGCACCAGTCACCAAGACCTTAAAATGTAATATCCAATAAGTACCACAGCAAATTATGTAAGTTCTTTATTAAGCTTTCATTACATTTATTTATTGTGTGTATGCATGAACCAAGAGAACTTTTAGGAGCTGTCCTCTCCTTCTGCTGTGTGGGTGGGTTCCAGGGATCACACTCAGGAGCCATTGAACCATCTCACCAGCCTGAGAACTATTCATTTTCAAAATCTAAGAATATTTAAAGAATTACATAATTTTATTAACAGAAGCTATTAAACACAATTTTCTTTACCTTACATTAATACTGCAAAACAGTATTTTACGGCAAACTTCTAAGGATAAAGAACTACTTTCAGTGACATGAAAACAAACAACAGATCATTCAGAAACTAAGACAGTCAAGGCTTAATAACCCTATGTTTAAACTAGAAAAGTATCTATTCTTTCATATGCCTTTATAGAAATAATACACTATGTAAAAGGAAAATGTTAAACTGCTAGGTGGTGGTGGTGCACATCTTTAAGCCCAGCAATGGAAGGCAGAGGCAGGCAGATCTCTGTCAGTTTAAGGCCAACCTGGTCTACAAGACGAGTTCCAGTATAGCCAGAGTTGCACAGTGAAACCCCACCTCGAAAAACAAAAAAACAAACAAACAAAAATAACAAAAAAGAAAAATGTTAAACTATAAATTATATTCTTTCTTGTTGATTTAAAATATTTATACTTATGTTTAACATTTCTGGTTTTTCATTTTCTGTCAGCACCAAACTCATAATTTTTAATTAATTCTATTAGATGAGAATAGCAAAGATGTAACAGCAGATACTATCAGTCTTTCTTTGTCTCTTTCTCACTTGTTTTTTCAAGACAGGGTTTCCCTGTAACAGCTCTGGGTGTCCTGGAACTTGCTTTGTAGACCGGGCTGGCCTCGAACTCACAGAGATCTACCAGCCTTGTCTCTGCCTCTCTAGTACTGGATGAAAGGCGTGTGCCAACACCACCCAGCTAGATACAGTATTTTTAAAGTCTTTCTAAAAATTTCAAAGGGATTACAAAATGAAATTGAAGCTTGAAAGAATTGAAAAGTTAATGAAGAATTACTATGTCAAAATCAAAAATAGAGAATGGAATATCACAACGATTATCCAAGTGTTTTAAGACCTACATTATTTCTGAGAACTTCCCATTGACTGATCTATAGCTGTGAACTCAATGAAAGATTATTAAGAATAAAAAGGACACAAGTGAAAATTCACAGGAGGAGGAAGTTAAACTAATCCTCTGGAATTAAGCAGAGGTCCAGAGGGAGTACCAGACATATATCAAACTTAAAAGACTGAACTACCAAAAAGTGCATTGTTGTCTTGACAAATAGGCACAGAGGAATTCTAGAAGTAAAATAGATAATAACCAAGATAAAGAATTAAGTGGGTAGGTACACTGCTGAAATGACACTCTCAACACACACACACACACACACACAGACACACACAGACACAGACACACACACACACACACACACACACACACACACACACACGAACAATGAAGTACTGGGGAAAATGTAAGAGAACAGAAATGTCTTAGGGATTTATCTCAGTAGTAGACTGCTTGCCTAGTACACATAAAGCCCCAAATCAAAAACATCTAAAGAGAGAAGATACAATGGAAAGATTTAATGCATATTTAAATAGAGTTCTAGAAAGGCAGGAGAAAAATCAAATGACTGAGAACATCAATACTGAAAAAAAAGATATCACTGTGAATTGAATGGACCCAAAAAAACCCCAAATTCAACATCCATCCATCCACCCACCCACCCACACATACACCCATATAAATCTACTCTTAGAATAAAGAAAATCTCCAGACAACCTTCATAAACACCAATCAAATCAGAAGTCAGAGGGGTGTTATTATCAGTGTGGGTTCAGAAAAGCCTTTGTGAATTCAATTTTAGAATCCTTTGCAAGCAAAAGCAAAATTTTCTGGCATTTTCAGACAAAACAAACATAAAGAGAGTTTTGACAGTAGCTAGTTCTTAGTAAAGCTGAAGGAAAGAGATTTAGAAAAAAAAAAAGAGCAATGGAAGCCAGGGAAATGTAAAATAAGAGCAGTATAAGATAGTGTTACATAAAAAAGTACAAAAGTTATTTAGGATCATTAGAGTGGGGTTGGGAATGGATCTCAGTCAGCAGAGTCCTAGCCTACCATTTACAACAACCCGAGTTCAGATCCCAGCACTGCAAAAACTGAATGTGATAGGCTATGCCTATAAATGAATCACAGACCTTGGGAAGCAGAGGTAGGAGGATCTTTGTAATCTGTGACTTCAAGGTGAGCCTAGTCTACACAGAGAGATCATTTCAAAACTAAATAAGGTGTTGGAGGGGCATAACAGCATTTTATATATTTATAAGTCTAACAGGTTAGGCACTTTTATTATGTTAGGGCTTAAATAAATTTTGTGGCTATAGAAAATTAGCCTGGCAAAGTATTTAGGATTTAAAAACATTTTTATTTATTCTAACTATTATTGTATATGTGTATGCACGTGTAAGTAGGTGGACATAACTATACCAAAGCATGCATGTGGTGGCCAGCTCTCCTCTATCATAGGTTCTGGGGATCACAGTCAGGTCATTAGGTGTGCACAAGTGCTTTCATCCAACGAGAATCTTGCTGATCCTTTAAACATGTATCTATGCATATACATGCTTATAATTCTATGCATATAAGTATGCTATACAGTTTGGAGATCTTTTTAAGTTTTGCCAAAGACATAGTTCCATTAATCACCCAGTAAAAGAATTAGCAAGTACCTTGTGCTGCTTCTTCCTCTTCTTCTTCATCCTCACTAGAGGAAGCTAAGTAGGCCTGGAAGTCCATGTCCAAAAGCTCCTCCTTTTTAAACTTTCTGTTAAGTGTTGTGATTCTTTCATGATCAGTCTCATCCCAAGTGATCTCCACCTTGAACCAAAGAGTAAAAATAAAACAACAAACAAAAGCAGAAAGGTAAACTAATACTAAAGCACATTGTTAACTTTGATGTTTAGCATTTAGTTAAAATGCATGTTACACAAGGTGGAGCATGCACGCCTTTAATCCTAGCACGTTGGAAGCAGAGGTGGATCTCTGTGAGTTAGAGGCCAGCTAAAGACACAGTGAGATGCTATCTCCCGCCTCCAAAAATGTCACAATGCACATACGAAGATCAACCACGGTCATGTTTAAAAAAAAAAAAAAAAGAATACATGAATGGCATGATTAATAAATGACACCCTATTTGTGGACAGAGAATCATGTGTCCACTTTTACCTTCCCCCTAATTCTCAGCTATATGAATGCTATTTCATTACTGAATATATTACTGAACAAACAGATTAACACTGGTTAAAAAACAAAACAAAACGTACCAGAAAAAGTTAATACCATTATTAACCAGTGAGAACATGATTTTCTTCTAGAGAACTAAAATGACAGTAGAGTCATAGATGACATGAAATCTGTTAATAAAGCATCATAATCTCAAAGGTAACATTTTCCTAAAAAGATGAAGAGTTGCTGATGACAAAGATTTTCATGATCATAAGTACAGCAAAGCTCTATAGCAAGTAAGTTCATTGAGAATATAACCGAGGGAGACTGGCTCCTATCCTAGATTCTGGTGGCTCTCAACCACTGCTGCTCCTCATGTTGTGGTGACCTCCCCCATCATAAAATATGCTACTTCATAACTGCAATTTGCTAATGTTATAAATTATAACCCACAGGTTGAGAAGCACTGCTTTATTCAGTACCCTGTGGAAGGGTTTTACATTTATAGCACAATAAGCTCAAGTCCAATTTCTCCATAGTAGGACAACAAGCTAGGCACTAATTTATCATGAGATCCTTAAAAAATTCCTTGCCACTCTCTTGGAACTTCTAGCCAGTCACAGGACTCAGCTACCCCTACTCTGCTAAGTCTGTGATGAAATGGCTGCTGCGAGGAGAACAGCTATTGGTGACACAGATCAGGATGCAGAATCTCCAGACTAGCTGGCTAGACATGCTACCTATTTTAAGTGTTGAAAATAACATGATGTGGCCGTACCTTTTAGAATTCACTTCCTCTGGGGTTTTACTATAATTTGTAACTAATCAAATACCAGAATACCCTTCCACAGCAAGGAGCAAGCAGATATGACACCAGCTTTCTTAGAAGAGCACAATCGTCTATTACACAGTGAGTACTGCTGAAGGCCAAGACTTAGGGTGAGAGAAAACCACTTAGCTATGTAACAAACTATTGTGACATACAGAAATCTTTTCTTCTCCCCCCCCCCCCCCCCCCCCCCGGAGACAGAGTTTCTCTGTAGCTTTGGAGCCTGTCCTGAAACTAGCTCTGTAGACCAGGCTGGCCTCGAACTCACAGAGATTCGCCTGCCTCTGCCTCCCGTGCTGGGATTAAAGGCGTGCGCCACTACCACCCAGCCAGCAATCTACTTCTTAGTAATATGAAAACTAGTAGTACTGAATTAGTCTATTTCCTTTGATGACAAAACTTTTAAAATCACATCTGCAGAAAAATGTGCTCCTATTTCAAATGGTCAATAATTCTGTGTCGCTCTCATTTGTGGTAAAGTTATGTCCTTCCTATTCCCTAGGAATTTAATAACTGACACAATGCCTATTAAAAGAATATAAGATAAAACCCAGGGCTTCCAAATGTGCTAGACAAATTCTCTACTACTGAAGTACATTCTCAGGTCTTAAGAATTTAGTTTAAAGTATATGGATAAATAGAGGGAAAATAACAACAAGAGTCTAGCTACACATTTAATTTTTTTTTTTTTTTTAATACAGGGTTTCATGTATCGCAGGCTGACTCTTGAGCTCCTGGTACCCTTGTCCAACTTCCCAAGTGCTGGGATTACAGCCATGTGCCACCATGTTTGGCCCATCTATACACTTTTAAGAGTTAAGAAATACCGTTGATGTTCCCATTGCAGCGGATGTGAAATATTTTGGTTTATATGCTGTTAGATCAACTTCTGAGGCCACATCCTTGGGCTCATCATCAAAAGTAATATCATCTGGTATAAACCTAAAAAAAAGTAAAATCTATTTAAAAAAATGTAGTGATTATTAGAGTTATAGATTTTCTATTAATTAGTGGTAGTTTATATAGTTTATACACTACATAATAGTTTCCATACAGCACAAATATAAAAATTTCTAAAAGGTTAGAAACAACCTTGGCATATCTCTGAAATTTGTAAACTATATATCTGAAATATTATATTTGAGAGAATTTTATATAGAGAGAGACTGCATTAAGAACTAGTTAATATAAGCTATCTTCCAAAGACCCAGATGCAATAACACAGTCATTAACTCATTTTAGAGTTCAAAGATCAAATAGAATTACTACTAGGTAAGTAGTCTCAATATGGAGTACCATAATCAAAAAAATTCAATAAAAATAAAGAAAAGTTTAAGGCTGATTAAGAATAATCTCAGAGCCGGGCGGTGGTGGCGCATGCCTTTAATCCCAGCACTTGGGAGGCAGAGGCAGGCGGATCTCTGTGAGTTCGAGACCAGCCTGGTCTACAAGAGCTAGTTCCAGGACAGGCTCCAAAACCACAGAGAAACCCTGTCTTGAAAAACAAACAAACAAACAAAAAACGAATAATCTCAGTCAAAGCCTTCATTTCACAAGTAATTAATCTTTACATGTAAATCAGTCAAGATGACTAATTTTAGGCATCAAGCTAGGGAATGTGGGATGAAAAGTAAATAATCTATGATTATTATAATCAGGCTTTTATAATTTACACAGAGATTCTTCTCACACATATATAAAATGCACTGCTATGTAATATATCAAGAACTACTGGGAGAGGTGGTAGAGACATGGTTTAGCAGGTACAAGCACCGCTGGTTCATGCAGAGGATCCAGGTTTGAATCCTGGCACCTCCTACCTGGTGGCTCATAACCATCTGCAACTTCAATTTCAGGGGATCTCAGCACATGAAGTAAAAATAAATAGATCTTAAAAATATTTTTGAAGGAATTATTATTTCAAGGACATAAATAATGAAATGGTTCATAAATTACTTTTCCTCCATTATATTAGCTTTTTCTTGTTCATTTTCTAGAATGTAAGAAAGTACTACTCATTCAAATATTTTACTACATATGATCTTGCTATATTGTAAGATTCATCTGTTAAGACATGAATTGAGTTACCTTAGGTCTATAAAAGAACAACTGCTTTCAAATTCCAGGCCATCACAATCTTCATAAATCTTACTTGCTGTTTCAGGAGAATCACAATCCACTACTGCATAATAATATTTCAATCGTTTGAACTGATAGTCTCTCAGCTTCTCTCTAGAGGCCCTAATGGGGAAAACTAAGTTGAACATATGTATATAAAAACACAGAAACGTCTCCATTAAAAGGTCAGAAAACAACTTTTCCAAGAGTTAGTTTTTTCTTTCTACCATGTGGGTAGATTCTGGGGGTTGAATTCAGGTCCTTAGGTTGTCAGACTAGACGAAAAGTACTTTTACCCATTGAGCTATCTCGCTGGCCAAGACCTGAACTTTATAAGCTTAATTTTACTTAACTATACTCTGTTCCTTGAAGGTCTTCCTCTGCCACTTTTGTTACCATCCAGGTAACCAGCATTTTTATTAAGTGTACATGTAGCTCCACCTAGTGGTTTAAAACTACTTCAGTTGTTTTCTATAACATAAAACTATTTTATTTTATTTTATTTTATTTTATTTTATTTTATTTTATTTTGGTTTTTCGAGACAGGGTTTCGCTGTGGCTTTGGAGCCTGTCCTGGAACTAGCTCTGTAGACCAGGCTGGTCTCGAACTCACAGAGATCCGATAAAACCATTTTTTATTCCTTTATTTTTCTATTTAACACTCAAAAAATATAATATGAAGGTAAAAACAAAACTAATTCATAGCAATGAAGATAATTATGAACTTTTTTCTCAAATATGGCTGATGCGGCAGAGTCTTCTGGCTTGTGTTAATTTCATTGGTTAAATAAAGAGATTGCCTTGGCCCTTTAATAGGACATAAAATTAGGTAGGTGGAGTAAACAGAACAGAATGTTGGGAGAAAGAAGCTGAGTCAAAGAGTCGCCATGATTCTCCTACCTGACACAGACGCAGGTTAAGATCTTCCCTGGTAAGACACCTCGTGGTGTTACAGGGATATTAGAAATGGATTAGATCGATACGTAAGAGCTAGCCAATACGAGGCTGGAACTAATGGGCCAGGCAGTGTTTAAAAGAATACAGTTTCCATGTAATTATTTCGGGTATAAAGCTAGCTGTGCGGGCGGCTGGGTGGCGGGACACAGCCCCGCTGCTCCTATTTCAACATATGGCAATCATCATTTCCAAGCATACACACAAAATGCTGGCATAATGTGCCGTCAACTATAATTAGTCATCAAGTTGTCTGAATCCTAAGTGTTAGTCTGAGTGAAGTACACGACTTTACTAGGGTTAGTTTTATGTTCTGGAGTGACTCAGTACCAGTCTTTTTCGGGGGCATCCTCAGGAATACTCAATAACTCTACTGGTCCTTGAACTTGCTCTTCTTTCATCCTCTCCTTTCCAAACTCCGAAGGATATATCTGAACACAAAAAAATAGGGCTGATATAATTCATACATTCTTTTATATATAATATGAAGAGCTGTCAAAGCTAAGGCATCAAGAGTCATGACTCAGCTCAATAAAAACAACTCATTTCAAATTCCCTGCAAAAAAGAAAACTCAATTCTAACTACATAAAGATAAAGGCTATTGAAGAATTTTCTTTAGTAATTTTAGCCAGAATATAATAAATGGGGATAAAAACAAAGCATCATAAACACCTGCACTCTGTCCCTAGAACCCATGTGGGAAGGTAAACATCAACCTGCACTCTGTCCCTAGAACCCATGTCAAATGGAAATAACCTACTTTTGAAAGGGATCCTCTAACTTCCATCACACATCTGTGCATACACACAAAACTAAAATATAAAGCAAAAAATAATAATTTGCTTCCCCCCTTTAAATACCTGTTACATTAGTTTTATACTTAAATGTATGACAATTTCCAGGTTAATAAAATATTTTTTTGAAGAGGAAAATTAAGACAGTTTAATTAGAAACAAAGTCAGATTTAAGTTAAAACACCTAGAAATATTTACTTTAAATGAAATCAATTCTCACCTTTACAGAAAATACAACTCCTCCTTTGGGCTTAAAAGAATTGAACAGAGCCAGCAAATCTTTTGCCTTTAATCTATCCCAGTCCATGTTGCAAACTGCTAGTCGGCGTGTAATCTGAGAACATTAAAGTATTATTATTATAGAATCTGTTTTTTTTTTTTTTTTTTTTTGTGACACAGTCTCACTAAGTAGTCCAGGGCTGTCCTGGAATTCACTATACAGTCTAGGGTGGCCTTTAACTCACAGAGATCCACCTGCTTCTGCCTCCCAAGTGCTGGGATCTGTATCATTTTCAATGCTTGAAATCAGAAAGATAAACAATGTAGTATTGTCTTTCTCAGCACCTGTTATTTAACTGATTTAACATGCAGAGAGAGCTTAATGTGGGGCAAACAATAGTAGAACCACAAGAGATAAGCATTATCTATGAATTGATTTTTAGAGTTCTTTTTTTTTTTTAAGATTTATTTATTTATTATGTATACAGTATTCTCAGTGCTCTGCCTGCAGGCCAGAAGAGGGCACCAGATCTCATTACAGATGGTTATGAGCCACCATGTGGTTGCTGGGAATTGAACTCAGGACCTTTGGAAGAGCAGGCGGTGCTCTTAACCAATGAGCCATCTTTCCAGCCCCCGATTTTTAGAGTTCTTGAACCAGGATGTGATCACAAACTGATGTTTTAACCACAACGGTGTTAAAGATAGGGAGTAAGGAAATGGGCTACCACAAAGCATGTACTTCTGGTGCAATAAGAACATAAATACAAACTGCTAGCACAAACAAGCATAAAGCTTTTGTGTACTTTAAATTACTTATGTAGAAATTCTTGCTGAGCACAATGACACATACTTTAAACCCCAGCATTCCAGAGAGGCAGAAGGACCACTGAAAGCTCAAGGCCAGCGAAGTATTTGTAGAAAGGTTCTGTCCTAAAAGGCCTTTGATAAATATCAACACAAATTCAAGATAAAATTTCTAAACAAACTAGGAATAGGAAGAACATTTCTCAACATAATAAAGTCTATATAAGACAAATATATACCTAGCATTATACTAAATAGGGAAAAATAAAGAGCATTTCCTCTAAAATCAGGAAGGAGATAACAGTGTCCAGTTTCTCTACTCTGATTCAAAATAGTACTTAAGCCAGAGGTTCCCAACCTGTGAGTCACTACCCCTTTGGCAACTCTCTATTTCTAAAATTTATATTTATATTATGATTCATAATAATAGCAAAATTATAGTTATGAAGTTGAAATGAAAATAACTTTACGGTTGGGGGGGGGTCATCACAACATGAGGAAGTTACTAAAGTGTCGCAGTACTTAGGAAAGTTAAAACCACTGACTTAAGGGATACATACAGGAAAGGAAGAGATCAAACAACCCCATTTTCAACACGATCACACACTCAAAATTTTAAAATACTCTACCTGGAAATTCTTAGACTTTCCACCTTATCTCTTACAATGTTCTTCCAGACTTGGAGGGTGTGAGGGTACATGCATGCAGGAGAATCCCTCAGGCTCGCTGACCAGCCAGTTCAGCTTAATCAGTGAGCTTTGGCTCCAGTGACAGACCCTGACTTAGAAATAAAGTGGAGCTGGAAAGGGTGGCGCATAGCCTTTAATCCAGTACTTGGGAGATAGAGGCAAGAATCTCTATGAATTAAAGGCTAGCTTGGTTCTCAGAATGAGTTCCGGGACAGACAAGGATGTTAACCTTGGTCTCAAAAACAAAAAATAATAAACAAAAAAAAATTCACCTAGAACCAAACCAAACCAAACCAACCAAAGAAGGTAGAGAATAATTGAGCAAGAAGGTCTATGTACACACACATACAACACAAATGAAATAAAAAAAGGAAAAAAAAGGAAATTATGACCTTTGTAGAAAAAAAGAATGATATTAAAAACTGTTAAATGAGATATACCAGTCTCAGAAAACAAATCGTTTTCTTTTTTGCTGGGTTTTAAAATTTTTGCTATCTGTGTTTGCACACTTACATGCAGAAGTCAGAGGTCGACACTATTGCGTCTTCTTCAATCACTCTACGTGTTTTTATTATATTACTGTTATTATTGGTAGTGTAGTGTTAGTGTACTGGTAGTGTTAGTGTAGTGTTAGTGTAATGTTAGTGTAGTGCAGTGGTAGTGTGTTGGCAGTGTGTTGGTAGTGTTAGTGTAGTGGTAGTGTATTGGTAGTGGTATTGTAGTGTTAGGGTAATGTTAGTGTAGTGTAATGTTAGTGTAGTGTAGTGTTAGTGTAGTGTAGTGTTAGTGTGTTGGTAGTGGTAGTGTAGTGGTAGTGTATTGGTAGTGGTATTGTAGTGTTAGGGTAATGTTAGTGTAGT
>NW_004949101.1:8203418-8203624 GCF_000317375.1 Microtus ochrogaster | reverse complement strand
TAGTGTATTGGTAGTGGTATTGTAGTGTTAGGGTAATGTTAGTGTAGTGTAGTGTTAGTGTGTTGGTAGTGGTAGTGTATTGGTAGTGGTATTGTGTTAGGGTAATGTTACTGTAGTGTTAGTGTGTTGGTAGTGGTAGTGTAGTGTTAGGGTAATGTTAGTGTGTTGGTAGTGTAATGTTAGTGTAGTGTTAGTGTGTTGGTAGT
>NW_004949101.1:8185208-8203223 GCF_000317375.1 Microtus ochrogaster | reverse complement strand
GTAATGTTAGTGTGTTGGTAGTGGTAGTGTAGTGTGTTGGTAGTGTTAGTGTAGTGGTGGTGGTAGTAGTAGTAGCAGCAGTATTTTTAAAGACAGGTTTCACTATGTATCTCTGGCTGCCCTGAAACTATTTAGACCAGGCTGGCCTTAAACTCATAGAGATTCACCTGCCTCTGCCTCCCAAGTGCTGGGATTAAATTGTGTGCCACTACACCTGGTCTCTCACCAAATCTGGAGCTTACTGGTTGGTTAGATTGGTTGGCAATGAGCCTTTAAGATCCTACTACTTTTGTTTCACTGAAACTCAAGTCCTTATGTTTGTATAGCAAGCACTTTATGGATGGAACCATTTCCCAATTCTGCTAAATCCAGATTTAAATTTGTGTGTATATACATCACGAAATTACAAAGGGTCCATAATAGTAGAGGGAGAGATGGAAGCTGGGGAAGAGAGAATGAACGAATACATGGTATATAAAAACAGAAGAGGGAACTATTTGGGGTGAGGAAAGGGATGGGCAATGAGCAAGAGCAGGGCAGGAAGGATGCAGAGGGCAGGATGGAAGGAAGATGGGCAGGAACAAAGTATACTGGCATAAATGTACGAAAAGATCACAGCAAAGTATATTACTTTTCATTCTATCTTTAAGCAACAACAACAAAACATAAAAGGAAGGAAAAGAACTTTCCCATTTCATGTGCTTGGACATGCATCTAATCTATATACACTAGCTCCATTTCAAGGTGTTTACTCTTTCTAATGCTGGGACTGAACATAGAGCCTTGCACATGCTAGGTAAGTACTGTAAAACTGAGTTCATCTCCAGTCCTTAAAACAAAATCTTAATCATCATTGATACCACCAGGGTCTAGAGATGTGATTCACTGGTAGTATCCTACCTGGCAGACAGGAGACCCTGGGTTCAATCAACAACAAACAAGTCCTACATTTTACCAGTAAAACTTTTATCACTTAATTTATTTTTAATGCTTTCTTTTGTTTAGTTTTCTTTTCTGGAAAGAGACAGGGTTTTACTGACCAGGCTTATAATCCAAGTTAGCTTAGAACTGACTATGCATTCCAGGCTACTCTTAAGTTTACAACAATTTTCCTGCTTCCTAAGTGATGCTACTACAGATGAGCGCCACCATGCTCTTCTTTATTCAGCCTAGAAATGCCGGTCAAGAATTCCATCACTGCATTAGATAGATGTCCAGTTCCTTCCTATTTAATTAAATAACATCAACCAATCACCCATAAAAGCTAACTGTCCTGTTATTCATAAATAATTTACTGAAAATGTTACCTCATCAGCCCGAGGAGCATCTTTATCTAATTCTCTCCAAGCATGTTCAAAACCAGGTTCTTCTGGAAATAGATCTGCAAAATCATCTTCATCTTCAGAACTAGTTTCTATATTTCCTTTACCCCTTGCCAGATCAGGACCACTGTCACTTTCATCCTCCTCCTCACTATCTTCCTCTTCCTCTTCTTCTTCCTCCTCTTCATCATCATCAGCTGAAGTTCTATCATCACTTGTGACTTCATCTTCAGAGTCCTCATCACTTCCTATTTCACTAGCACTGTCTGAATCTTCCTCCAGGGCATCTTTGTCTCTTGCCACAATGACTGGAAGCACTATAGCATATTGGGGGAGGGAGAAAGGAGATGTGTATACTGAATTAAGTTAAATCCAAATTATTGATATTAGATCCAGTATAACTCCTACAAGACAAAAGCACGTAAGTTCAGTAAAATTCATGCTATATTAAGTTATTTAGGTGAAATCATAACATTTATAAGATGATGTAAGTGTATTTATATACTTATTTATCGTGGAACACCTGCTTAGTAGTTGTGTTTAGTACACAACCACTGGCAAAAAGTTATCAATTTCCAGTTGAATAAATAAGTGACAAGCATTAAAATAAACAATCAAATCAATATGCACACACATACTCTTCAAGCATTAAGTTTCCAAGATTGTGGTTACTCAACAGCTACATAAAGGAAGAAGAGGAATTAAGTAAGCACAGTGAGAACACTGATGAAGGAAATTTGTTTTGAATAGCAAGGAAAACATCTGTAAAGAGCTGTCAATGACAAAGAAGTAGCAATCATTTGTGGTTTATCGCTAGCAAGGAGTCAAGAAACAAACAGATTTATTAGATTGAGGATGTCATCTCAACTATACTATAGAAAACCGGGGGGTGTAGAGGGTGTGAATTATAAACGGAGGGACAGAATAGTACTCTAGACAAGAAAAGAAGGCAGTATAAAGCTGATGGCAGTAGAAATGTAACGAAGTGAAAAGTTTTGGTAAAACCAGACGGTACACTGACAGGGACATTTGATATGGGAACAAGAGTTTTACAAGTGTCAATGAGTCCTGCCTTCCTAACTTACAGACACGGCCTACTAGCCCTAGCTGCTAGACAGGTAAACATGAAACACTGGAAAATAATAAATTTGATGAAGAGATTTTATTTTAGTTGAGTTCTGGATATTTGAATTCAAAGAGTTTTCAAGGTTAACAGCAGCGTGCTTGCCTAGTATGCCCAAAACACTAGGTTTGATCCTTGGAATGAAACAAAGCACCTTTGAGTCATGTAGCAGAAAACATCAATAGAGCTGTTTACTCTAAGAAATATGCTAAGTAAAGTGTGAGCTGGTGATTAAATTTATAACTCATTCATACATAACTGACAAAACTTGCAATATGAGCCGGGCGATGGTGGCGCACGCCTTTAATCCTAGCACTCGGGAGGCAGAGGCAGGTGGATCTCTGTGAGTTCGAGACCAGCCTGGTCTACAGAGCTAGTTCAGGACAGGCTCCAAAGCCATAGTGAAACCCTTTCTCGAAAAAAAAAAAAAACAAAAAAAAAAACCAAAAAAAAAACAAACTTGCAATATGAATGAAATTACCAATCAGCAACGGTAACTAAAAAATTTCTGCTAACATTTTATAAGTGTTAGCTAACCACATACCAAGATATTTTGTTTAAAATAGGATCTCATTTTTCTTTCACACCTCTGAAGGAGTTCGTACTTTACTTCTGAATACAATCACCTCTGCATGTGTGAGTATCTTATGTACTGCGTTTAAACTGATATTTCTGTTTCCGCTTACTCAAAAGGCTCTAAGTTTGGAGAATGAAAAGTAAAATTTAAAACTTAAGGTAAAAAGTGAAATTTGTTCTTAATTCTATGTTTTTATAATATTGATTCATTAATCCAATATTTATTGCCTACATTGAACTAAAAGAAAGCAAAGAGAAAATTTATATGCTCTCAAGTCTTTAATTATTAATTAACGAATCATTTATAGTTAATGCACTATATTGAGGGAGTTAGAGAGATGGTTCAGTGGTTATGACCATGTAGAAAATCTGGTTTGGTTCCCAACACCCACATGGTGGTTCACAGCCACCTGTAACTCCAATTCCAAGGGAACCAATGCCCTCTTCTTTGACCTCCATAGTACATTTACATACATACAGAACAACTTCAAAACTATTTTTGTTTGCATATCTGTGCATGATATGCTTATGCATGGGGAAGGAGGAGGGACATATGTCATATGTGGAGGCCAGCACAATTTTGTGCAGTTAGTTCTCTACTTCCTCCTTTACATGGATACTGAAGACCAGGTTGCAGGGCTTGAGCAGCAAGCACCTTTACCTGCTGAGCCATCTTGCCTGTTTTTAATTTAAAACAGGGTCTCGTGTAGTCCACACTAGCCTCAAAATCACTATGAAGCTGAGGATGGTCTAGAACTGATCCTTGTGACTCATCTTAACAATTGTCAGGATTACAGGCATTATCAGCATGCCAGGACACAGGAAGTTATTTAAAGTAAGAAGATTTTGCAGAATATAGGGAGGTATTTAAAGTAAGATTTTGCAGATACTATTTGGCTGAAAACTACTAAAGTCTTTAAGATTTTACTGTCTAACGGAACAGGACTGCTGATCTACATACATCCAATCCTAAATTTGCTCAACAACTTCTTTGATCCTCAAACTTAATCTCAACTGCTACCACCCCCAAAACCCAATACAAAAAATAAACAAATAATGCATCTCTTATGAATTTTTCTTTGATTATATTTGGATTAGTCTCTTTTGACATCTTTTAATCTCACTTATGGCCCTTCCTGCTACAATATTTTGTATTACAGGTTTGACATTTCTACTTTTGCTCTATGCTGTCCAATGTGGAAGGTAACAGTCAAAAGAGACAATTTAGTATTTGAAATATGACTCTTACAATTTGAGATTAATACTAAACAAGACTATAAAAGTATAACTTTGTTATCATTAATTACATAGAAATGAAATTTTGATTTACTGGATATAAATAAATAAAATTATTTCATCTCTTTATTTTTCCTTTTTTAATACCACTATTAGGAAATACTATTACAATGTATTTGTAGTGGATGGTGCCAGCAGACCAGGGTTATCATACAAAGTTAAGCAGGCTGTTATCTGCCTAAAATCATCTATAAGAGGGAAAGAAGAGCTAAGACCAAATCTAATCTCCATTCAAGTCATACACTCTGCTGATGCTGCACTTGCTCAAGGGAAATCAACACGCTGCTTCAGTCAAAATTGTAATCCTCTCACCAAACTATGAACCCCAGAGCACTGTGTCTGTATGGTCATAGGATATGCCGTTTTCTAAATGAAATAGACTCGCGATAACCCTAAGGAGGGAACCATGCCTTACAGTAGTTGTCACGTAGCTGAATGAACTAAATGAAGAGTACCCAATTCTACTTACCTTCTTCAAGCACATCTCTTCCTATGTAACAACATATAGGAGCTCTCAGCAATGTTCACTTACCCAAGCTTTCCTGCTTGTCTTCTGGTATCAAAACAAGAAGAAATCATTGCATATTGTTTCTTTCATGGTTATATATTTTAAAATAAAACACTCATCTGTTCTCATCATACTACAAAATAATTATTGTTTATGTTTTTAAAAGAGCACAGCAAAATAGTGTAATACAGAAGAATCAGTACTCCAAACCAACCTGATTGCTTTTCTCTTTTTGCCTTAGAACAAGTGCTTGTTGGAGATTTCACAATTTCAGGGGTACTGGAATCTTTGGTCCTTGGTTTTCCTTTGGGCAAAGAATCTGTACTGTGGTCGGTGATGTTCCTTTTCTTTTTTGTATCTTGTGGAAATTCTTCACTATTCTTTTTGGGACTTATTTCTGAATTTACCTTTTGAGATTTACACACGTTTTTCATTTTTTGAATTCTTTCAGAATTATCTAAATCATTTTTGTTTATAGGATCCTTCTGATCAACTTTTTTGGTTTCTTTCTTTTTCTCCTCAATCAGCATTTTTGACTTCACTTCCTTTTCCGTCTGTTTCTTTTTCTGCTTTACTTTCTTTTGGTCCAGTACTTTGCTTTCTTCATCAGAGAGATCAGAATCAGAGTCTGACAGGTCATAGAAGCGTTTCAGGTCTTCCGTCGTGCTGTGGGTGATAGGGCGCCCTCTTTTGTCAACAGCATAGTTCAATTTAAACTTTTTGTCATGAAACATGGCTCGAAATCTCTTGTCAATTTTGACTTTTCGGTCCTTCTCTGGCATTTCCCAAAATCTGGGATCCTTTGAAACCCGCCTAAACCGCTGGTCATTCATTATTTCTTGTTTGGATGACATTTTTACGATCTTACTGAAGAAATATCCAGAAAAATCAAACACTGGAAAATAAAATATTACAATGATAAATGGTTAACACCATTAAAATATAAGAAAAAAACCACATTTGTTCACCGTATTCTTGTTCTCTCTCTCTCCCCCCCCCCCAAATTAAGACAGCTTAAACTGAATTTCAGCTACCCAACCTATTCTGGGTCAAACATAAAAAAAAAAAAAAAAGAAAAACATAGTAAAATATAATCCTTACATTACAGCTTACTTGAAATGAATTTAAGACAAAGCAAACAGAATCCTAGGGTAATGTTTAGTAGCTTATTGCCCTCATTATTTCTGTATTTCTAGACTGTATTTGTCATCAATTAAAAGATTAGTAGGGCACGGAGTCACATAACATGTAAAGCCAGGGTACTGAAGGCAGAGACATGATTATCAGTTTGAGGCTAGACCTTATATAGTTACAGAGGGAACTGTGGTCAGCCTGGGCCACACAGTGAGACTGTTTCAAGAAACCAAAGCCTGACATTTGGGAGAAGGCCCAGCCAATGAAGTGCTTCCTGCTTAAGCGTGACACGAATTTGATCCTCCAGAAAAAAGAAAAAAGCTGGACAGTGGTGGTGCACGCCTTTAATCCCAGCACTTGGGAGGCAGAGGCAGCAGGGTGATCTCAGTGAGTTCGAGGCCAGCCTGGTCTACAGAGTGAGTTACAGGCCAGGCAGGGGGCTACACAAAGAAACCCTGTCTGGAAAAATCAAGAACCCACCCCTCCCCCGCAAAAACCAAAAACTAACCAACCAAACAAACAAACAAAAAATGCACACATTAAAAACCTTGCATGCCTATAATCCTACAGCTGGTGGCTGGGGTGGGCAGAGGCAGGAGGAAGTCATCCAATTTAGCTTATTTGAGGAGCTTCAGGTTCCAATGAGAGCTCCTATCTCAAAAAATAAGGTGGAGAACAATTAAGGCAGCCTCCTTTGGCACCCATAAGCAAGCACCCTCCCAAACATATGAGCACACAAGGGCATGGACATGTGGCCTGGTGTGACCAACTGTATATTCAACAGAGAGAGAGAAAAACAAAATAAGATTCTCCAATCTCAGCTGGTCTCATTTGTTTTTTATACTCTGGTTCCATTCTCTTTTGTTAATCTTCATATTCTCAACTGGGCTGCTGTACTTCAAAACCCTTTACATTCTAACGGGAAAAACATAAAACGTCACGGGTGCGCTGATAAATTCCTCTCATCCCTCCCGTCCACTCCTCCTCTGGCCTGGGAGCTCCAAGCTAGCTGGTTCCGGAACCATCCTGCCGCTTCACAAACTTTCGGGGAAAGTTCCTCGGCTGAGGTCGCTCGAGAGCAGCCCTGAAGAGAACAACGGGGCCAGAAAGGGACCAACAACGGGCGCACTACTCACAAACCCCAAGGCGATCCCGTCGGAGACCCACACAGCTCTTCACTCGTCTTTTCGGATCCCGGTCTGAGTTCACATGGAGCGCACACCTATAATCCTTTGCGTGACGCTCGCCCGTAACGGCAGGCGAGCTAGGCCAAACTACTTCAACTTTGCCTTTTTCCTCTTGGAACAATTTTGTATTGTTGTGCTAGCCGTACTCCCACCGGCGCATGCGCACAATAGAAAACTATGCCCTGCTGTGGCGCCGTGGCCGGAGATGCTGCGACCGGTCGTGCTTTGGCGGCTAACGAGGCTCTGGGGCCCGGCGGGCTCCGCAGGGAACGGTGGTCGCAGGGAGGTAGCTTCCGGTGTCCCTCCTTCGGGCAGCACCTCGCCCAGAGCCCTAAACATCTTCGACAGGGAATTGAAGAGGAAGCAGAAAAACTGGGCAGCTCGACAGCCTGAGCCCATGAAATTTGACTACCTGAAGGAGGAGGTGAGACCGCGGGACAGCGACGGAGGGAGGCGCGGAGCCCGACCGGGCAGGCCGACCCACCCGGCCCTGTGACCTTGACAAGAAGCTTCACCTTTCCTGGCCTTTGTATTCTGAAAGTCCGGGGCTCGGGTAGTGTGCACGGCAGTCTCTCATTCGCTTAGCAAGTACTGCTTCTGCTTGAGTTCCAGGGCAAAGCAATAACCTCCTCCCGCCCCCAAACACACACACTCCAGACCCCCGCTTTTGTAGGATAGCATTAAGGAGAGAGCGCGAGACACGCGTAGACGTGGAATGTAATTTCAGCCAAATGAGGTGAAGAAGAAGGGAAATGGCCTGATTGATGGCACGGATGGTCAAGAGCGGCTGCCGTCGAGAAAGATGTGAGAAATCAGTCGAGCTGAGATGGGAGATAGGACGAGTCACCTAGGAAAAGGAAAAGTCCCGAACTCCTGAGGCGGAAAGGACCTGTAGGGGCCTTGCAACAGGCACCTCTTTCTGTTCAAGAAAAGCACCCGGATTACAGCCCGACTGAAGCCGCGTGAATGCAGAGCTAGAATATATTCAGTAAAGTATATGAAGGGAAAAGACTTCGATGTACCTAACCCTTGCCCATCACCCTCTCAAAACAAAAACAACTATATTCCGAGTTCTCAAATAGTAATAATCACAGCTCCAGAATGTTTATAAGAGGCTGAGTGAAGTGTGTGAAGGAATAGTAAACCTCAACGGCAGATGTCACTAGCCCAGTTCAGGGTGGTACTTGCCATTCAGCTTTCCTATCTATCTATCTATCTATCTATCTATCTATCTATCTATCTATCTATCTATCTATCTATCTATCTATCTATCTATCTAATCTATCTGCAGGGTTCCTTTGTAGCTTTGGAGCCTGTCCTGGAACTAGCTCTTGTAGACCAGGCTGGTCTCGAACTCACAGAGATCTGCCTGCCTCTGCCTCCCGTGCTGGGATTAAAGGCGTGCACCACCACCACCCGACGAATTTCTTTTATATTGTGCTGGGAGAGCTGGTCAACTGTATTTTTCCAGACTTGATGTTCACTAATTTGCAAAAGTTACTAAAGGGACAAAAAAAAGCAGTTAATGTAGATCGGGTGAGTGTGGTAACCCACGTCTGTGATCCTGGCATTCAGGAGGCTGAAGCTGGGGATTAGAGGGTTGTTATGAGTTCAAAGCCAGCCTGGGTGTCGTTTCTCAGACAAAACAAAAACATAGTTAATTCATTTAGAAGCTACTACACAAAGTTTGTACTAAGTTTTTATTAAGTGATCATTTATATACTGATTTATAATCCTTAGCCAAGGTGAATAATTTTTAATTTAATGTATTTCATGCCAATGTCTGTGAACACTAACATATCAGTTGTTGTTAGGAAAAATCCTAAGACGAGTCGCTCCGCCGGTGCAAAGAAATCCAATTAGACCATGTTTTATTAAATGCAACACTTTCTATTGGCCTAGAGTTTGGCAGGGGAACCAGGGATCATATGTAAAACCCAGGCCCATATCTTTCTCTTCTGGGCTCCCACTTAAATACCCTGTGGGAGGGGTCAGGACCTGGCATGCTCTGGGATTTGGAGTCCAGACCAATGCAACTCTCAGGCCAGGGGCCTGGGGTGGATGCCAGGGGCTGGGGTGATGCTCTCAACTTAACATTACAGTTGTCTTGGTCTTAGTTGGGGTTTCTATTGTTGTGATAAAGCACTATGATCAAAAACAACTTGAGGAAGAAAGGATTTATCTTACAACTCCCAAGTTACACTTCATTTCTGAGGGAAGTCAGGCCAGGAACCTGGAGGCAGGAACTGAAGCAAAGGCTATGAAATCATGCTCCTTGCTGGCTTTCTCCTCATGCTTTGCTTATACCATCCAGGGCCACCTGCCCTAGGGGCGGCACCACCCAGGATGAACTGGATCTTCCCACATCCATCATTAATCAAGAAAGTGCCCTACAACCTGGCCTATAGGCTGCTCTTATGGAAACATTTTCTCAACTAAGATTTCCCTCTTTCATGTGGGCAGTGGCCAGCCCACACCTTTTTGGCCCATACTTAGAATTCCAGCACTCAGGAGGCAGAGGTAGGCGATCTCTGTGAGTTTGAGGCCAGCCTGGTCTACAAAACGAGTTCCAGGACAGCCAAGGAATCCACAGAGAGATCCTGCCTTGAGAAACCAAAGGGGTTGGGGGGAAGAAGGAAAGAAAGAATTCTCTCTTCCAGGTATGTCTGGATTTGTGTTGACCTGACAAAAAAAAACAATCAGGATAATGTTTCTTTCCTTTTCATTCTTATCTTGCATCACATGGAATACAAAGGCCAAGTATGTATACCATTTTTTAAGATTTTTTAAGATTGTTTAGAGCAAGTTTTTTTTTTTTTTTTTTGAGGCAGAATCTCACTGTAGGTCTGGTTGTCCTGGAATTCACTATGTAATATAGACCAGTCTGGCCTCAAACTCACATGAGATCCACCTGTCTCAGCGTCCTAGTCTTTATGTTGTTTTTGGGGTTTTGAGACAAGGGTCTTTCTAGTATATGCTAGCTTGGAACTCAACATGTCACCATTTATTACAGACCAGCCTCAGATTTGTGGCAATCCTCCTGCCTCAGCCTCCTGACTGCTAGGTCTATAAACATATATAGACATATATAGCTGCCACACTTAGCAGATTATTTAATCTTGATTTTATTAAATTGGCTCTAAAGTAATTTGCTTCACTTTGTTTCCAGGGATATGTTTTATAATATTTTATCTATATCCAGTATTTGTAAAGAAAGTTGCTGTGGGAAAATAGAAAATGGGATTACAAAGTACTTATCATTTTGACACGTAAGTTGACTCTTAGGTTTAAAAAAAGAATGTTACTTCTCTGTTACATCTTCTCTGTGTATTTAACCCACTGACTTGAAATCTTTCAGGTTGGCAGTCGGATTGCAGACCGTGTGTATGACATAGCCAGGTAGGAGATGATGTTATAATGAGATGCAGTCCCTCTTTTTCTCTCTCTCTCCCCTCTTGTCTTAGTTTCTCTGTCTCTCTTTCCCTGAACAGCATCTTGCTCTGACCCCTAGGCCTGGCCTTGACCTGAGCATCTGGGAATACAGACGCGCTTCACCACTCCTGGTGAGCAACAGAATCTGTCCTTGAGTGGAGACTTGAAACTAAACGATGAGAACTTGATATGTGAGAATTTTATTGCCAGAATGGGCAATATAAATAACTCTAAACATCTTCTTTCCTTTTCAGATGCTTGGGACAGGGTCTCGCGATGTAGCCCAGGCTTGCTGGCTTCCAGCTCATGGCACTCCTCTTGCCTCTGCCTCCTGAGTGCTGAGATGATGAGTATGCATGGCCCCACCTGGCTGTCCTTTTTCTTGTCTGGGAAAGCAAATGACATTTTCTTCATTGTTATTTTCTTTTTTAAAAAATAGTATGGATGTAAAACTTTTGCCTTTCTTCAAGCCTGAATGGCTGATCTGTTTGTTTTAGACCAAATTTAGTAATAGAGAGATTGCTCAAAATATAGAACTAAAATGTTGACTACATGTGAAATCTTAAGATTATTAAACCTACATTTAGGTTTTACTGAAATGAGTAATAGAATCTTTTGCCATTTGAGTGAGGGAGAAAGTGTAGCTAGATTTGTTTCCCAGTTTATGTCGGTAAGGCCTTGCCCATTTTATCTTACACATTGCTAATGGTAGTACAGATTTTTATGACAATTCTCTGGGGAATGACTTGAGAAAGAACACTTTCATTAAGTAGTATAAAAATCTTGATGTATCTGTTGCTCCATGCTCTGGGCATAATGAAAACTTTATTGATTTCGGCTTGTCACCATGTAGTGGAACTGCAGCCAAATAATGGCTTTATACTAGAATTGCTCTCCGACATTAGCGAATCACTCCTTTTTGTTGACTTTTCTTTACATGATCTTCATTGAATTATACCAATATAGGATAAATTTATCACAGTTTTCTGTTAAAAGCAGGGAGAGTTTTATAAAATCACAGGCTCTCCGACTGTATTTTAGATACACCTTTACAAATGAAAAGGAGTCTATAATTTTGTAAGGTAGAAAATACTTCCTTATGGCAAAAGGCCCCCTCCTTTCATTTTTGTCACTAATTATTTTAAAGACAAAAATAGCTTACTGTTACCATTTCCCTGAATTATACTTTGTTTGTGATTTAATGAATGAAGCATTAAGTTTTGCTTTTCAGTTTGGAGTTCACAAACTATGCCACAGCTATAAGGATAATAAAGCTAAATCCATGAAGATTGTTGTGATTGTGACTGAAATTTTAATTTAAACATTAAATGTTTGGAATTAAATTCTTTAAAATACCTTTAAATGTACTTGTGTTGACATCCTGTCCATTATTAGTACTTAACAGGCCTGGATTTGTGCTTACTATGCACAAGCCTACAGTTTCCATCCTTTGTATCATAAGGATAAACAAATAAACAGCTGAGAAGTTTGTATTATCAGTGCTCTGCTTTATTAATTTAAAAAACTACCCAGATTTTTATTACAATTTTTAAGAGTTGGGGCCTTTTAGTACTGTTAAACAGTGAGATAATTCATTTTTCTTAAACAGTTAAACTGAGCTAAATATTTTATACACAGTAAAAACAGTAATTTCTTTTGTTTTCTGAAGACTTTGTTTTTAATTTCATCTGTATATATGTGCACCTGAGCATATGTAAATGCAGGTACTACAGAGTCTGGAAGAACTAGGGGTGCAGGTAGTCATTAGCCACCTGATAAGAGTGTTGGGAACTGAGTCTGGGGCCTCTGCAAATGCAGCAAGTGCTCCTATTCATGGAGCTCTCTCCCTCATTTTATTGATGAGGAAAGAGAGGTAGCCAGGCTTAATCACGTTTAGTCACATGTGCAGGTCCAAAATTTGAATACATGTTTTTCTAATTCTAAAAGTATTATTTATTGTTCCTTCATAATCCAGACATAAAACATTAAGTAAAATAAAATGTCAGTAATGTTTTTCCATCTGGTATTTTATAATTTGACATGCATCTTTTTATCATTTTTTTATGTGTATGCATGAACATGAGTGCATACATGTGTTGTAGGTATGAGTGTGCATATGTACTTAACGCATACTGAAACCAGAGGTTGATGTTGGGTGTCTTTCTTGTCACCTTTTCCCATATTTTTTGAGACAGAGTCTTGCCTGGACCTTGCTGATTGTACTAGACTGGTGTCTCAGATAGGGTTTCTGTGCTGTGAGGATACACGATGACCAGGGCAACTCTTATAAAGGAAAACAGTTAATTGGGGTGTCCTGCTTACTGATATATAATCAATAAAAACTCAGAGACATATATAGGGGTTCATCTGGAAGACTAGAAAAGCAAAGCAGCCATTTACTGGCTCTTACATTAACCTTAGTTCAAAAATGGTGATCCTGCCTCCGGGAAACCTCAGATGAGATTGAGACTGAGAGCTGTCTCTTCCCATTTTATAATCTTCTCTAGGGCTGGGATTAAAGGCGTGCACCACTATGGCCTGGTTTCTATGGCAAGCTACTGGGATTAAAGGTGTGTGTTATTGTGGCTATTTGGATTACAGGTGTATGCCATTACTGCCTGGTCTGTAAGGCTGGCCAGTGTGACAGTTTTACTTTTCTGATTTCAGGCAAGCTTTATTTATTAAAATATAAATGAAACACCACTACATTTTACAGTTCAGAGGTTCAATCTTTTATCATATGGTGTAGAACATGGTGGTATACAGGCAGACATGGTGCTGGAGAAGTAGCTGGGAATCCTACATCTTGCAGGCAACAGGAAGTTAATTGAAACACTGGGTGGTATCCTGAGCATAAGAAATCTCACAGCCTGCTCCCACAGTGACACACTTCCTCTAACAAGGCCACACCTCCTAGTAGCGCCACTCCCTTTGGGTGCCAGTTTTTTTTTGTGCTGCCTAGCAAGCCCCAGAGATCCATCTGTCTCTTCCTTTCCAGCTCTGGGATTATAGGCACGTGCTGCCACACTTAAGCTTCACTTCTATGTGGGTGCTGGTGCTTGGAAGTCATCATGCTCACATGGAAGCGCTTTATTAAGTGGGCCATCTCCTCAGCCCAGTTTTGGCAACCATTCTTTTTTTAAATTAATTTATTTTTTAAAATTTCATTTTACATTCCAACCACAGTCCTCCTCCCCTGCATCTCCCTTGGCAGCCATTCTTAAGAAAAATTAAACTGCAGTTCTTTCTGTTCTTTTGTTTATAGAAACAGTTGATGCGTGTCCCAATTTAGAGGAGCTAGTCTGATACGGAGCTTTACTCTTCTGTCTCTGGGTTCAGATTGACTGAATTCAAGTATTGATTGCTGCTTATATGAGATGTTTGAGTTGGGACCTGGAAGACATCTCAGTAGTTAAGAGAACTGGTTGTGCTTCCAGAGGACTTGGGTTCTGTACTCAGTACCCACGTGGAGGTTCACAGCCATCTGTAACTTCAGTTCTAAGGAATCGAATGCCCACTTTTGGTTTCCATGGTCACCAGGCGTGCACATGATATACATACAATACATTGCCATAAAAACATTTAGATATATAAAATAAGAATTAAAAATATGTATTTAAAGGAAAAGAAGATATTTGAATTGACTTACTTAGACCTGGACACTTGGAACTTACTGTACTTCTAAGTTTTCAGTAATTCTTGAAGTTTTTAGAGGGCGTGTTTTTAGTTGTTTTTTTTCCCCTGTGGTGCTGGAGGTTGAATTGAGTGTCTTGCACGTGCTGAACAGGAACTATCCCACTGAGCTGTATCCCCAGCCCAAGTTTAAAAACGCTTGATGACATTTCATATGGAAAGTAGAACATTATATCTTCTGCTAGATAGAGCTGGTGCGTCAAGGCTCCTGAAAGGTGTAGTTAGTAAAATGTTTTTACTTAAGATTAGTTCTTGATTATTTTATGGACTGTATTGCAAAGCTTAACTTTTATATCTGTTTTTTTCAGAGATTTTCCCCTTGTACTGGATGTGGGATGTGGAAGAGGCTACATAGCACAACATTTAAATAAGGTATTTTATACACTGGCTTAATCAATTTTAAAAAATAAAATTGTGTGTGTGCACATACATAAGCATCCCTAGAGCATTTGTTTGTGTGTGCAGGTACATGTGGTTTTTAAGACAAGTCTCTTGTAGGCCATCTTCTTGCCAAGTAGGCTATACTAGGGGGCCAGGAAGCCCTGGGAACTGCCTGTCTCTTCCCTTTGCAAGCATTGCAGGAACCACTGTGATCAGCTTTCTTAAATGTGGGCTCAGGGAATTGAACTCACAGTGCTTTGAAGGCAACTGAGTCATCTCCTCAGCCCCTAATTTAGTTTATTTTAAGAAAAGACTTCCCTTATCACTTTAGTTATTTAGATTTCGATTATGTTAAAATTGCTAAGCATTTATTCAGTGCTTCTAATATAATAATTTTAAAGGAATTTAAGTATTCAATAATTTAGATATATAAAATAAGAATTAAAAATATGTATTTAAAGGAAAAGAAGATATTTGAATTGACTTACTTAGACCTGGACACTTGGAACTTACTGTACTCCTAAGTTTTCAATAATTCTTGAAGTTTTTAGAAATTCAATAATTTCTTTACACCTATATATTTTTCTCTTTGTTTTCATTTTGTTTAAGCATTTCTGGGGTTACATGGATGCTACATGTTATCTTCTGTCTTTCTCTCCTGTAGACTATCCCTAGTATTTTTGATGTATGTGGTCCCAATCTAGCTTTTTCCAGCTCATAAGAGCTAATTGTTATCTCTCTCCAACTCTGTTTAATGGCATTGTATCGATAACTTGAAATCAGCTATGGCAGAAATAGTCACACCAAGGAAACTGTCAAGTACTACTATTTTGTAACCCTGCCAAGAGTTAGTTTTTAGCAACCTCTCTAACCTTAAGTGTATGTACTATCTAGCTCAGAGACCTTTGCTCCTGTCTATATGTATCTTTGTTCAGATTTTCAAGAGAGAGGCTGATAGATAATCAGATTGATTAGCTTCTTTCTTTGCTCTCCACAGTAGTGTCTTGGAACTGGCATCTGAGATCCAGTTCCGTACCTCTCTTACCAAGCGTGCATCAAGTAGCATGTAATCCACCTTGTCGGAGTAGCTATGCCATGGAAATCAGCAAACAGTTCAACTTTCAGTGCTCTCTTTATCCTTCCCGCTGCCTAACAAAGTATTGGTAGGATATACGCTTGCTAAGTACTGAGCCAAAAAAGTGAGTGTGCTGTGAGCTGAAAAGTAGCGGTTTCTCTAACAGCTGTGAAGCTGCAATAGAAATCACTGAAGATGTTTCCTGGAGGTCTCATGGTGCTATAGATGAAGAGATAGACTGACCAGGACTGACCCATGCTTAGACCGTGAGCCGCCACTAGGGGGCGACTTAGTGAACAGTGACATGGTAGGCACCAAGAATTGTGGACCTCGTGAGTAGAGTCCTTAATTATAAGCAAAAAACTATCAAGTGTACGTTTCTAATACACAAATAAAACTGAATAAAACCAAAAAGGTGCTCAGAGGTAAGAATTTTCTCAAGACTGGGAAGATAATGCTTGTTGTTAGGTGAGAAGAAGAGACCAGAAGACCCAGATTAAAGATTAGAGGAAGTAATGATGGAGGGATCAGGATCCTGGAGAAAAGAGCAGCATGGGGAATTTAGTGTGGGACAGAAGTCGTCCGAACCCTTTTACTCTCGGAAAGAAGAGAGGATCATTGAAACGGAAATGAGTCCCTTAGCTCCTTTCTTGCTTTTCTGTAAGCTCTTTGAATGGAGACTGAAAGCAGGAATCTGTTCCAAGTCCTTTTATCACAGGAGTGTGCAGTCTAGCTTGTAGCGTATTAAACCAAGAAAAGTTCATGTAGTTGAGTAGAGTAGGATGTAGTCTTTATTTTCTTAAATGAGTTAAATGTATTAATATAATTAATTCCATGTATTAAATCTGTGGTATTCATTATGTCTTCTAAATTTGCATATCATACTGGACTTGATCAGAAAATAACATTACAAAACTGAAAATTATAATTTACTCCTTTGGAAATTTTGGTAATTGTTTTTCTCTGATTATCCCATTGCAGGAGATTGTGGGAAAGATTTTCCAAACAGACATTGCAGAACATGCTTTGGTAGGTAGCTTTTTAATACTCTTTGTTTCTGACCACCTGGCTCAATTTTTCGTTCTTTATTTCTTTCACAATGTAATGTAAGTGTAATTATAAATATGTACACATGAGGAAGACTCAAACAATACAGGAATACAGTAAGGAAGAGATTCCTAATCTTACTTCCTAGAGACAGCTGTTGGGGTCGTTTGGCCTCCCACCTTTATAAGCGTGTAACTACCTCCATTGCCCAAGTTCATGTGAACAGTAGCACATTAACATTCCATGGTTTTATGGGATGTTATTCTGTTTGAATATTGTTTATATGTGTGTACCTCTTTTTAAAATGACCACATAGCCTGCCAGTATCACATAGCAGATTTCTCTGAGCAGGTCTAGAACCCTGCTGCAGTTCTGGTTTCTCGGTAGCATCCTGCTGTTAACATCTCCTGGGAAGTGACTGTGTGTTTGGTTATTTACTTTTGCCTGTAGATAAATTCTTTTTTTTTTTTTTGGTTTTTCGAGACAGGGTTTCTCTGTGGCTTTGGAGCCTGTCCTGGAACTAGCTCTGTAGACCAGGCTGGTCTCAAACTCACAGAGATCCGCCTGCCTCTGCCTCCCGAGTGCTAGGATTAAAGGCGTGCGCCACCATCGCCCGGCTCAATAAATTCTTGATAAAATTTATTTGTTCATTTATTTTTCATGTTCAGTATATGTCTCCAGATTGTCCCTAGAAAGATGAATGAGGATTTTCCGTGAAAGTGCTTTTTTTCTTATTTTCTTTGGCAACCCTGGTCCAACCCTTTTGTTTTTGTTACTCAGACAAGTAAAAATTTAAAATTGCCTTTTTAATTTTTTCTTTTTTTGATTACTAGTTCAGTAAAATAACTTGATTATTGGATTTCGGCCATTTATCAGTCAGTCAGAGTCTTTCTGTCTGTCTTTGTCTCTCACTCTGGGCATGGGTGTGTTTCTTTTTCAAAGTTTATTTTTAGTTTGTATTTGTGAGTGTTTTGCCTGGTTGTATGTATGTGTATCATGTGCATGCCTGTTGCTTGTGAAAACAAGAAGGGGGCATCGGGTGCCTTGAAACTGGAGTTACAGATGGTTGTGAGCCTTTTTGGGTGCTGGAAATTCAACCTGGGTCCTCTGCAAAGAATACAAACTAACTGCCTGCCAGTCAGTCAGCCTGCCTGCCTGCCTGCCTGCCTGCCTGCCTGCCTGCCTGCCTGCCTGCCTGCCTGCCTTCCTTCCTTCCTTCCTTCCTTCCTTCCTTCCTTCCT
>NW_004949101.1:8139911-8185108 GCF_000317375.1 Microtus ochrogaster | reverse complement strand
TGCCTGCCTGCCTGCCTGCCTGCCTGCCTGCCTGCCTGCCTTCCTTCCTTCCTTCCTTCCTTCCTTCCTTCCTTCCTTCCTTCCTTCCTTCCTTTCTCTTTTTGTATTTTTAAGACAGGGTTTCTCTGTGTATAACAGCTCTGGCTGTCGGGGAACAGCTGTGTAGACTAGGTTAGCCTTGAACTCACAGAGGTCTTCCTGCCTCTGCCACCAAATGCTGGGATTAAAGGTGTGCAACACCACACCTGACACTCATTGGTATTCCTTGACTTTGAATTTTTAAAATAACTTTTTGACGTGCCTTTCCTCTGACCTTCATTGACTTGAGCTTATACGTGTATTTTTTTTTCTAGGCCATTTGTAAAAGTTTATATTTTAGAGATGTTAACTCTTCATAATTTATAATACACCTACTTTCACATTGTTTATTGCTTTTTAGAAGCTTTTAAAAATTAGTTTGTCACAAAACATCAATATTTTCATTTACACTTTTTAACATTTTAGTCATGTTTATATAGGTTTTAAAAAAAAAATCTTAAAAGTATAAAGGGTCACCCAGATTTACATCTAGTACTTTGTGGCTTCATTTGTTGCACTGAAATGTTCAGTTGCTGAGATTTGTTTTAGTGTGAATGGATGTATTTCTTACATTTTTTTGGAACAACTAGGTGTTACTTAATTCTTTAGTGCCTTTTGTGTGCCACATTTTGTGCTGTGTTTTGTTTTTTGGTAGACACTACTGAGTGAATATAACATTAACAGTATTTAACAATGATTGTCTTAGTAATTGAAACTCTATTTAAATATGTTGAACTTGTTTTTTTTTTTACCATTAGAAAAATTCCTCAGAAACAGATATACCTACTGTGAATATTTTAGCTGATGAAGAATTCCTTCCCTTTCAAGAAAACACATTTGACCTGGTGGTTAGCAGCTTAAGGTTAGTAATCCATTTGAACTTTTAAAAAGTATGTTAAAGAGGCTGGAGAGAGATACCTTGTTTGGTAAAGTGCTTGCTGCATAAGCATGAAGATGGAAGTTTGAATTACAAAACCCCCATAAAGGCAGGCATGGTGGCACATACTTGTAGTTCCAACTCTGGAGAGGCCGTGACAGGCCTGGGGCTCCATGGCCAGCAGCAGCTCAGTCTTACTTGAAGCGTTCCAGACCAGTGAGAGACTATTTAAACAATATGATGAGAACCTGAGAAGCAAGCATGAGGTTAGCCTCTGACCTCCATGTGCAGGCATGTGCAGGCATGTACATGTGTATATGCACACATACGTGTGGGTATATATATATATATGTTATAAATAGGTCTAATTTACATTGTAATATTTTAGGATAGCAGTGGATAATGGATTAATTTAACTCCCTACCCCCACCCCACCTGGAATTAAACTAAGGCCTTGGGTTAAAGACAAGCACTCTGTTACTGAGCTATATAATCTTCACCATGATAGAATAAATTCTTTTTAGTTACAAACTGGTTATCTTAGTAATCTTTAAGATTCTTCTGTTTAACAATTAAGGATTCAGGACATCCTAGTGGAAATACGACGTAGTGTCGTAAATTTATTTTTATTCTCAAGTTTCTACATACAACTTGCTAACACTCTTCCTGTGACACGTGAGAGAATAGACATGAGATTTAACAAGTTTCTTGTGTATAAGTTTAGAACACTTTGCTTTGCTTTGCTTTCCATTGTCTTAAAAGGTGATGGATCTACTATCTACCTTTCAAAACAGAAAAAAATTCAGACACTGGCTTCTCCAGCTACTGGCAAGGGTGTAGAGCACCAGGAACTCCAGTGGGAATGCAAAATGATAGACACTTTGAAAGACTGTTTCATGATTTCCTGAAACTTGAACATACTTTGTTAGGTTCCAGCATTTATACTCATTGGTATTTACCCAAAGAAATGAAAACTTATATACATACAAAATCGTTAACATGAATAATAAGTTGTTCTTTTAAAAAAGTTTTAGATTTATTTTGTTTTATGCATGTGAGTATTTTAACTGCGGGTATGTATGTGCACTACATGTATGTCTGGTAGTTGTGGAGGCCAGAAGTGGATGTAGAGTCTTCTGGAACTGGAGTTACAGATAGTTGTGAGCCACCGATTGGGCGTTAAATACTGTACTCGGTCCTCTGCAAGATTAACAAGTGCTTTTCACCACTGCAGCTATGTTATTAATTGCTAGAACGTGGAAGCAACTAAGATGTTGTCTTAGGATTACTATTGCTATGATGAAAAACCTTGACCAAAGCAACTTAAGAAGGAAAGGGTTTATTTCACTCACAGTTCCATGTAAAGTTCATCATCAAAGGCAGAGAGGGCAGGAACTCAAGCAGAGCAGCAACCTGGAGGCAGGAGCTGATGCAGGGGCCATGGAGGAGTGCTACTTCCTGCCTTGCCTCCCCTGCCTTGCTCAGCCTGCTCTCTTTCAGAACTCAGGACCACCTGCCCAGAGGTGGTAGTACTCATAATGTGCTGGACACTCTCCCACTGATCACTAATTAAAAAAATGCCCTACAGACTTGTCTACAGCCCAGTATTATTTCCTACAGCCATTTTCTTAATTGTTTTTTTTCCACTCAGATGATTTTAGCTTGTGTCAAGTTAACGTAGAACTATCCAGCACAGATGCCCTTCAGTACTAAGTGGTTGAATTGTACATCTCGACAATGCAATTATTTAGCACTAAAAAGGAATAAGCTGTCAAAACATGAAAAGAATGCAGGAAACTTAGATGTGTTACCAAATGAAAGGTTATTCAAAAAGCTGTGTATGCTGGTTCCAACTGTATGACATTCTGGAAAGGACAAAAGTATGGAGACAGTTAAAAAGGTCAGAGTTGTGGAAGTGTAGAATTTAATTTCAGATTTCAAAATTCAATTCCTTTTTGTGGTTTTAGCCTAGTGATAATTATATTAATGAAGGCTAAGCAACTATGTGTTTCTATTTTAGTTTGCACTGGGTGAATGACCTTCCTAGAGCACTTGAACAGGTGAGAAAACTTGTGTTGACTCAGTTCTGTGTTAGCTTTTTATCACAGATTGACAAATGTTGTTGTTTTCACGTTCAAAAGTCTGACAGTGTTTATAATGTTCTGTGGGCTGGGTATCCTCGGTACTCTCTTTGACCCACAAATATATACATTAGGTGGCATTCCTTGAGAACTTTAAGAATAGTTGGTTGTAGAGATGTTTATATTTATAAAAGATGTAATTAATTACAGTGTAGAATAATAGTGGTATCACAAGGTGTGTTCTTTTGTTTGTTTTTGTTTTTTGAGACAGGATTTCTCCATGTAGCCGTGACTATCCCAGAACTCACTTTGTAGACCAGGCCTGCCTCAAGCTCAGAGATCTGCCTGCCTTGGCCTCCTGAGTGCTAGGATTAAAGGTGTGCACCACCACTGCCTGGCTACAAAGCATATTCTATATTAAAATTTCTTCTCTTCCTTTATTGCTTATGAACATTTTCTGCATAGGAACTTGTTTATGTTGTGTCTCTCCTTTGTATTACTCTCAGGAAGTGTTAGATAAATGCCTGTAGATTGGTGTTTGTCAGTGAGTGAACAGAGGGTACTGGGTAGATAGTGGGGTGTTCCGAGAGAACAGTTAGAAGGACTGGTCTCCACTAGGCTGAAAGTCATGAGCTGTCACTTGTACTGCATTTCTTTAGTCAAAATAAACCACAAGTCCAGCCCAGATTAAAGGATTGGGAAATAAATGACATCCGTTGGTGGGACATCTTACAGAATTGCTTTTCAGAGGGCATGAACAGGAAGGAAGAATTATAATTTTGATTAGCTATCATTCTTTAAATGTTTTTTCTTGTAGTATTCTGTTACTGTAAAAAGCAAGTTGTATATATAAAATTTGAAAACATAAGGCATCTTATAGATACTAGTATCATTAGTGAATGTCTTTGTCATTACTATACAACATTACTACATACCATACAGCAGTGAGTCTGGGTTTCTTGTCTGATGTTATTTACTTTCTCATTTATTTGGCAAAATAAGGTTGGTAGTCATAAACACTAACTTGGATGCATTTGATATTGCTGTCTGTAAAATTTGAATAGTTTTGTTATATTTATTACAGATTCATTATGTCTTAAAACCAGATGGGGTGTTTGTTGGCGCGATGTTTGGCGGTGACACGCTCTATGAACTTCGGTGTTCATTACAATTAGCAGAAACAGAACGAGAAGGAGGGTTTTCCCCACACATTTCTCCCTTCACTGCTGTCAATGACCTAGGACATCTGCTTGGGAGAGCTGGTTTCAATACCCTGACTGTGGTGAGTATCCGGAGACCTGAGTAACCCACTAATCAATTGTATTGCTTGGGCCAGTTCTCCTTGTTTTACCTTTTTTTGGAAGGTGTGTCCTTACTGTCTTTAGTGCGCATAAACACAGCCTGACTGAAATGCCAGGAACAGAAACTCTTCAGTATTTATATTTCAGGATAAGTAGCTCCAAAAAAAAATGATCACAGTTTATGAAGAGACTTCCCTTTAAATAATACGTATTTATCTTGTGAGGGAGGAAGGTATGGCATGGTCAGAGGACAACGTTTCGGAGTCAGTTCTACTGTGGGCTTCAGGACTGAACTCAGTGTTTCACCTGCTGAGTTGTGTTGCCAATCCCTTTGAGAGAGACTTTTAAAAATTCTTCTCCAGGGGCTGGAGAGATGGCTCAGAGTTTAAGAGCATTGCCTACTCTTCCAAAGGTCCTGAGTTCAATTCCCAGCAACCACATGGTGGCTCACAACCATCTGTAATGGGGTCTGGTGCCCTCTTCTGGCCTGCAGGCATACAGACAGAATATTGTATACATAATAAATAAATATTTTTTTTAAAAAAAATTCTACTCCATTAGGATCTTCAAATACAAGTTAGGTGTAATATGGGATGAGACCACTACAGATGTGACACTGGGTATCCATTATAGGGGCATCTGTGGTACTGTCCCCACCACCAGCTCTTAATTCAAGCATACACAAATGCCTACATTCTCCTAAGTCTAGGCTTAGTTGAGTTAGAACATGCTCTGTTTCCGTCAGTGGTGCATGATTAATAAACAATCAGAGAATTTGGGGTTCAACTTGAAGATCCAAAAACCAAAGCAGCCAGCCACTGGCTCTTACCTCCACCTCAGTCTGACGTGGTGACCTGCTTCCAGGAAACCTCAGAATGAGACTGACTGAGAGCTGTCTCCTCTCGTTTATAATCCTTTCTAGGACTGGGGTTAAAGGGGTGCACCACTAGGATTAAAGTCATGCAACATCGGTTTCTGTGGCAAACTAGTGTGGCTACTGGGATGAAAGGTGTGTGTTGCCATTGCCTGGTCTGTAAGGCTGACCAGTGGGGCTGTTTCACTCTCTCAGCTTCAGGCAAGCTTTATTTATTAAGATACAATTGAAATGCCACTACAAGTCAGGGTGCAGAGTTTTACAGCGAGGGTCCATAAGCAGGAAGTGTAGAAGAAACAGATTGTACATAGACTGATGGGATAGCGCACTGGATATAACTTAATTTATTTTGGGGAGGTGTTTTGGAGAGTGGGTCTGTTACACCCCTAAGTTGTTAAGGAAGTCACTGTGACTTTGAACTGAACTTTCTTCCTCCACCCCAGTGTACTTGGATCACAGGTATACACACTTGGCCTCTGTGACTGTACTATCTCTGTACTACTTAAGGGAATTTAGGAGAGGTACTTCAGTTTCTCAGCATTTCTTAAAAATACATAAATGATTTTTTTCCCTCGAGAGGCCCCTGATATTAAGTGGTCAGAGGGCATGAGGTGCCCTGACTGTTGGTATGAAATACCTGCTACTTTCTCTGCCCCGCTCCTTCTACTCCTAGAACTCCTAAGGGTAACTTCCCAGAAGAAAGGCGTCTCCTTTCCACCTCTCCAGTCACAGGTGCTCTCCAGGACTCATTCTCTCTTGAGATGAGTTGAATAGATTTACTATGATTCCCAAATCCTTCTGACATAGAAACATAACTAAATGTGATTGGAGGTGATTGAAATTTCTTGTTGAAGAAAACCTCCATTTGCATAACTAGAGATGATAAACTATTTGAGCTAACTTATTGTAAATGCATTTTGTAAGATCATCCATTTTAATATATCATACCCACCTGTGTAGTGGTAGAATGCAAGAGGGATTAATGTGCAGAAACCCTAATATAAAATAAATACATACATACATACATACATACATACATACATACATACATACATACATACGTACATTCCTCCAGGGGGGAAAGGGAATAAAAACAGGCTGGAGAATAGGCAAGGCTTTGTCGAGCTGAAAGCTACCTTGATATGTCTTGCCTGTGTCTGGGTTGACGTCTATAAATTTTTAAATTGTCTAAGTCAATAAAAAGTGGTATTGAGATGTTGAACATCTGAAAATTGGAAAGCATAGCTTCATGTTGAAGAACCAACATTAACTGATATAAGAAGTTATGCATTGAGGGGTTATTATATTTTCAAGATTTTTAAAAATTATAGTAGTACCGGGCGATGGTGGCACACGCCTTTAATCCCAGCACTCGGGAGGCAGAGGCAGGCGGATCTCTGTGAGTTCGAGACCAGCCTGGTCTACAGAGCTAGTTCCAGGTCAGGCTCCAAAGCCACAGAGAAACCCTGTCTCGAAAAACCAAAAAAAAAAAAAAAATTATAGTAGTAATTCACAAGTAATTCTTATAAATTTAAAACTACAGATAAATTGAAAAATCTGTCATTTGACTTTAATTCTTCAAATCTTAGCTCTCTTCTGAGAATAACATTTCTCAAAATTTCAGACTTTGGTTTTCAGAATTTCAGACTTTTGTTTAATCCCAACACTTGGGAGGCAGAGGCTGATGGATCTCTGAGTTCAAGGCCAGCCTGGTCTACAGAGTAAGTTCCTGGACAGCCAGAGCTACACAGGGAAACCCTGTAAAGAAAAGAAAAAAAAAAGAAGATAATCTTAACTTATTAGAACTCATTCTTTTTGTTGTTGATATCTCTTTTTAACAATTTATTTTAATTTTATGTGTGTTGGTGTTTTCCCTGCATATATATCTGTGTGAGGATGTCAGGTCCCCTGGAACTGGAGTTACAGAGCCACCACGTGGGGTGCAGGGAATTAAACTCGGGTTCTCTGAAAGAGCAGTCAGTGCTCCTAACTGCTGAGCTATCTCTCCAACCCCAGAACTTACTCTTTTAAGACTAAAGATAATATGTACTACTTGTTAATATAAACCCTGCATTTTTATAAAAAACTACATTGGACTGAGGATATAGCCCAGTGAAGAGTTCTTACCTAGATTCCGTCTCCACCACCACTAGACAGTAAGAATAAAAACGAAGTAAAAGCTTCTTTAGCCAACTGTGGTGATGTGTATAATCCCAGCACTTGGCACGCAAAGGCAAAGGGATCATGAGGCCAGAATAGGTTGATGAACCGTGTTTCCAAAGTACAGTGTCAGACTTGACGGTTTTATAAATTGCTTTCGTTTGTACTTAGTTAAAGAGGGTTAGGTTCCCATGTCTGCTCATTGGTAGAACCCTTTACCTAGCTGGTATGAGGCTCTGAGTGCAATTCCCAGTACTGTTATAAAAAAATGATTTCTCTCTCTCTCTCTTTTACACACACACACACACACACACACACACACACACACCCACCCACCCATGCATATTTAAAATATATAATAATGAAATGTAAATATAGTGAGACAAGATAGAACAAATTTTGAAGTATAAATAAGTCTCTCTGATATCTGCTACTTCATCCTTCTACCCAAGACAGGAACTTGAAGCAATACACTCATACAGAAAGAGAATAAATGCATGGATGCTTATTACTAAGCTAACATTTTCCACTTTTTAGATGTTTTTAAAACTTTTCCCACTCTTTTGCAATCCATTCCCAAGCCCCAGGGAATAGTACTGCCCACAGTGGGCCAGGTCTTTCCCTATCAAGATAGCCCCACAGGCAAACCTAATACAGACAATCCCTCACTGATGCTCTCTTCCCACACAGTTCTCCATTGTGACACGGTGACACATATTTTCTTTTCAGTTTAATAGCTAATGTGTCCTTTATCTGAACACAGTATGTTTAATTGATGTTTGGAGTTGGGAGATTGAATAGGAGCTTACTCTGTCCACTCCATGCCTAACTTGGTCTTGTACTACCAAGAATGACACCCTTTTGGGGCAATATTTTACAAAAAAGAAGAAGCCGCACATGGTGGCAAAGGTCTTTAATCTCCATAGAGGCAGAGGTAGGTAGATCATTGAGTTTGAGGCCAGCATGGTCGACATAGTGAATTCCAGAACAGTCTAGGCTACGTAATAAGACCCTGTCTCAAAAAATAGATAAAAGTGACCATCACAATATAAAGTAGAGTGACTTCATTTTGCTTTTGGAGAAGAAACTGGCACAGTTGTTAGAATTCTGGTAATATAACATTGCAAAGAATATTCAAAACAAGACAATTCTTGGTGGAGATAGAGCTCAGTGGTGGGCATTTACTTTGTACTCGTGAGGCTCTGGTAAGGGACATTTCCTGCTTACCTTTAGAGAAATAGTTATAACTCCTTTCCAGAGCTTGATTTTTGTTTGTTTGTTTCTGATAGTCCCGTGAATATTATGTTTTTCTTTTAAAAATAGGATACTGATGAAATTCAAGTTAACTATCCTGGAATGTTTGAATTGATGGAAGACTTACAAGGTAAGAAAGGCATTTGTAGACTCCATTTGACACTGTACTCTAGGCATTTGGAATCCATTCCTGTAGCGAAAGCACACCATGGTCTAAAATGGAGGAGGCAGACAGTAGGCATGTCACAAAGAAGGGTTAAATCAGAGTTGTGGTCAGTGCTGTGAAACTGAGGCTTGCAGCACTGCGGCTGCTTCTGGAATAACATAGGAGGAATTTGCTGAAGGGTACACTTGTTATAAAATACTTTAGTGATTTCCATTAGTAGAAGTTCGTATCTCAGGTCTAAGCGTGCACACATGCATGTCTACACACACACACATTTAAACACATTTCACCTTAGGTAGTTTAATGAGTTTGAGATTGAGGGTTTAGTTAGAATAGATCCTGATCTGTGAGAGTAAAGAAATTTTGTTTGAGATGGAGTGTTTAATGATGGGATTGTTAGCAAGCGAGAATCAGGTCCTGCACAAAACTTTACAGTCCCCTAATTACTTAGTTTTGTCTTTATGACCGAATACCTGACAGAGGCAACTTAAGGGCGAAGTCTGTTGGCTCAGGGTATGTGGTCTGTCATAGCATGGATGGCTGTGTTCTGGGAGAAAGGCAATTGAAATACCACAGCAGGAGGCCAGAAGTGACAGAACCAGCCTATAGTCCTCAAGGCTTAGCTTCCCAGTTGCTCTCTTTCCTCAGCTAGGCCTTCCCTCTTCCACAGTTTTCCAGAATGGTGCCACCAGCTGAGAACTGAGATTTCAAACACAAAAAGTCTTACAGGCTTTTTGGCAGTGGTGATAGTGGTGGGGTTCCATGTTTAAACAATAACACACCCTCTTAATATTGTTTTCCCTTCCCTGGGTTTGATCTCCAGTACCCAAAATAAATGGACAATTTGACTTCCCAAATTCTTGAAATTTGGGGTGGGTTTGGTTTTGTGAGACTGTGTCTCATGGTTCGGCCCCAGGCAGGCCTTGAACACAGGGCTGTGCTGTTTCAGCTTGGTTTACAGGCATGGGCTACACAAATTAATGTGTTGTAATGCATTTTTTTGTACATACATGTTTGCCGTCTCCTCAGAATTAGAGAAGGCCCTTACCATTAGTTCAGATCCAGAGCTTTAGCTTGACTTTGAAAGTTGCTAAATGTAACTGTACCAGGCTTGTCACTTAGACCTTCAAAAGTCTCTATAATTGCTTTTTTCACGGTTCATTTGTAGCATCCTGATGTATACCACACCTGCAAAGTGGTCCAAGTGTCAATAGAGAGCTCTTGATTTGTCTCTACTTGTGGTCATGCCCATGTTGAGGCTAAATTCCTTAGTCTGCTTCATCTGACAAAAGTCCTCAAGGGTTTGGTTTTTCTTTTTCACTTTTTAATCCCCAACCTGATGCAGTGGCCTTTGTGAAATAAGTATTTGGTGAATGCAGTCGTATAAATTTGGGTTACCTGTGTGTCTTTGCTGATCATCCTTTTACCCCTGTAGTAATTTGAGTGTCTCACATCACTGCAGATCTTCATTAAATAATTAATTAAAAAAACCAAAGATTGTTCTTGTCAAGCATTTTAATTGGGAGGAAGTTGAAATATTAATATTTTAATTTTTTAAAAAATTTATTTATTTTATATGTATGTGTATTTTGCCTGCATGTATGTATGTGTGCCATATGTGTGCCTGCTCCAGAGGAGGCTAGAAGAGGGTGTTGGATCCCCCGAATTTAAGCTTATGAATGCGGTTCTTGGGATCAAGCTCTGGTCCTCTGCTAGCACAAGTATTCCAAACCACTAAACATCTCTCCAGTCCAAGATTTGTATATTTAAGAGTAAAGTAGCAAAAGAAGCTTCCTGCAATAAAGTTTGCTAAGAGATAGTGGTGTTTTGGATTTGGGTAAGTGTATTTCAGATATTTAGGAGGGAAATTGACAGTTTTAGGTAGATCAGATGTGGCCTTTGTGAAGAGTAGATGCAGTCTTACAAATTTGGACTATCTGTGTGTCTTTGCTGATGAGCCTCTTACCCCCTGTAGGAACTTGAGTCTCCCGTATCACTGCAGCAGAACTGATTAGGGGATGGGGAGGCGTGTGTGTGTGTGTGTGTGTGTGTGTGTGTGTGTGTGTGTGTGTGTGGTGTGTGTGTGTGCGTGCATGTGCATGCAAGAGAATAGTCCTAGTAGACATAGATGTTTGTGTTCGATAGCAGTAAGTTCCCAGCTAATGAAGCTGTCTTCCTTGTTACAAAGGAAGTAATACAATATAGAGGTGCAAAGCTTGACAATTATATTGAAACACTGGGAAATAGTCATTGAAGAGAAAGGTGAACTGACTAGGGAAAAGTTAGAGTTGGAAGGGTCCATTTAAAGTCAATCAGACTTTTCAGTGTGGTTGGCTACATAAAGGTAGTTGGGTCAGTTAGGGGTGGGGTTTTGCTATTTAAATGGCAGAAATCCAAAAGTGAAAGGTAACCCATAAATATAATTGAAATAGTGGCCTGGAAGAATAGGAAGTAGAAGGCAAAAGTAAGTTGGGAAGTTGGGTGAAAGTTGCTGTAGCTAAGCATCTCAGAGTAGTCAGAAAATTGTTATGGCTGAGGTATGTAATCCTGCTGAAAGGGTAGAGTGATGAAGTCAGAAAATGAGATGCCAGGTGAATGATGGAAGGTAAAGCAGTTACAAGTGAGAACTCCTGGAGCATAGCTCACAGATGAGGCAGAGAGACGGAGCTCATTGGATATGAGGTGAGACAATGAAATTTGATAGACACTAGCTCTGAAAACCCTTCCTCTCAGAATGGTGGCATGAGCAGAGGCACACAGGAAAACTGAGCCAGGTGCCAAAGCTTGCAAAGGAGGGGACTAATCTGCCAGCAGACAGGAGCAGGAGAAGGTTATGGCTCAGTGGACAAGCCCCTACAGGGTGAGGGTTTACACAGGCGGAGGAAGACACTGAGGAACAACAGCGACACATACCCTACCTCCCAACTTAAGAAAGATGTGACTTATAAACAGTAAATAGATACCTTCTATTGGGAGACTTCCAACTGTTCTCCTTTGTGAACTACTTGATCATGCTCTCTCCCTCTCGCTCACACACACACAATACTCTCTCTCTCTCTCTTTCACACACACACACACACACACATCACATATCATTAGTAGCATAGTTTTGATTGCTGGTGGAGTTAAAGTTGGGGGTCTGTGAGATAGAATTATGCTTACCTAAAAAAGCCTTTATGTGGTTCTGAAAGTTGTAATGTTTTGAAATAATGAAATTTATAAAATTGCTTGCCTGTTCTTTTATTTATAGATTTATGGTTGCAGTTGCTTATTTCCTTATTTCAGTAGTCCTCTTGGTAACTGTGTTGCCCCTGTGTTAAGTGATAAATATTAGGGCTAAAGAGAACACTTGAATCTAAGTGGCAGAATTAGGTGCCAAACTCTTGTTTCCTGCCCTGGCTTCTAACTGACCCCTGTTGCTTGTTGTAGTTGTTTATTAGTAATAAGGTTCTGGCATGTTTGCTTCCATCACTTTCCTGTTTGTCACAAGGCCAATTTCACATGTTTAGCACACTTCTGAGTGTGTAGTTACACTGCCATATTCACACAGGGAAATACACATAGCTCAAAACTTACCATTATGGTCCTTTTCATTATGAAATATAGGGTTGGTAGGCTCTAGAAGTATACTCAAGATGATAAAGATATTAAATGACAGCAACCAATTTTGAACACTTCCCCAAGTACTAAACACACTGATAGAGTTATGGAGCTCTTTTATCTAAAAGCTTGAGACATGGTAATGAATTTATTTCTCATTTAGGCTTCAATGATAATTCATCAAATGGAGTGTTTATTTTGTACTGGTCTATATTAAATGCAGTGCTCATGATTCATTTCAAGAAAAAAATAGAGACAAGAAATTAGACCTATCAGTTGGGAAAGGTTACTGCCCACTGTTTAAAAATACAGTAATTACTCTGCAGTTCTCTGAGGCTTTTTCTTCCCACGTGTGGATGCTGCCCTGCCCCATACGGCTGTGTGTTTCTAAGGATTAAAAATCGTTAGCCTTGCACATATAAAGAAAGTGCTATATCTTCAGCCTCTGATGTTTTTGAGATGGTCTAGTTATGTACCTCAGGCTAACCTTGATCTTGCTTTGGATCATAGACTGACTCCAGACTCCCTGTCTGCCTGCCTCTACCTCCTGAGTGCTGGAGTTATAAGTATGTACTATTGTATCTGGCTTAGATTTTTCTAATACATTGATTTATAGGTGAACACATCAAGGCATAAGTACTTTATCTGTAGTCATACTAAACCTAGAATTAGTTGCTTGAATCTACATACTATATACTAAATACAGATATATCTTTAAAACAGTGAAATTAGTCTTTTTGTCCTGTTAAGTGCCATAACCTCAATGCTATAGCTACTTGTTGTACATATTTTTATTTGAGGTTTTCATACAATATATTTTGATCATATTCACTCTCCCCAAACTCTTTTTAAGATCCACCCACCTTCCCTTGCCTCCCAGTTTGTGTCCCTGTTCTCCTTGCTTACCCCCCTCCTCCCCCAAAGGCCAGTTTGTGCTACTTGGATCTGTGGCCTTCTGCTGGATTGTGGTTAGCTTATCAGTGGCTACATTCTTAGAAAAAAAAAAAAAACCGAGCCTTCCTCTCCCAGCAGCTCACAATGGCTAATAGCTCTTCAGATAGAGGTGGAGCATTGTATCCAATACCACCCTCCTTTGCCAGGACTTGATTTGGCTTGGGCTTGCCAGGTCTGGTACATGCTGCCACTCGAGTTATGATTTCAGAGGCTTAGTTCATTATCATCATGTCAGGGAATTTGGTGGTATGCAGGTAGGCATGAAGCTGAGAGTTTACCTCCTGATCCACTGGCAAGCAGGCAGGGAGAGACACACCTCCTCCAACAAAGCCCACACCTACTCCAACAAGGCCATACCTCCTAATCCTTCCTTAACAGTTGCACTTACTGGGAACCAAACATTCAGATACAGCTATGGGGATCATTCTCATTCAAGGGCTATTCTCTTCAAATCACCATACATGGTCTTCAGGCTGTTTGCATTTTTAACCACCTTCTAGACCAAGTTTTAAAACCTTTCTGGTCCCTCAGAAGGGTGCCTCAGCCCCTTTCCAGTTGGTGATGCCTGTTCCATGGGGGTCTTAAGTCATCTTACATTTTGAGGCTGTGTTCCTCAGACTTACCCTTTCCATTGATACTTTATCTCTACTGTGAGGCCTTTTACGAAAGTCACATGTCTCTGATGTTTTTACCTGTCGGTGAACCCTAACTCTAACCCTAGATTAAGAAGACTTATATGTGTAAACATGCTATTTGAGAAACTAGACAAAATGTTAACTGCTGGATTTTATATTTTTCACTTACTATTTATTGAGCAGTTGCCGTGTGCCAACTCCTTAGCCAGTGGGAGAGACACATCGTTTCTGATCTCAAGTTGCTAATATTTTAGGTAAAAGAACTTCCAAGATAGACAGACAAATCTGTAAAATGAGAGAAGCAGAAGGGATTTGGCCTTAAATCTGCTTATGATGTCAGGGAGTCTTTTGTAGAAAAGGCTGAACCTAAGCTAAAGTTAGCTGTCCAGGAGGATGAAGTGTAGGGAAAATTTGGAGGGATGACACAGAGAACGGTATGTATAAAGCATGGGTGGGAGATATAAAAGGCCATGTGTATCCTAAGCTTGTGTTGGGGCAACTACGGTAATAATATTGCTTAAGTGTATAGAAGAAGCAGGTTTATCTTGAGAATTGCCCGCAGAGATGAGTCAGATTTGGGAATAATAGAAGCACACTGCATGGCTTATAGGAAGGTTAAGACTGGAACCAGCATGACCAGTCTGTCCTGATACATGAGGAACCAAGACACAGACAGTAAGGAACTTGCCAAAGTTGTAGTTAGTGGAGGCAGACAACTTAATTCATTCATAGGCTGAAATCACAGCTCTTTACTCTGTAGGGCTATGAGAGTTGCATGAGCTTGGGTGCTTGCAGGGGTGCTGCTGTGCTGACTGGAAGGTGGTTATCTCCCCAGTTGGCTTTTGTATTCTACATCTGTGTTGTGGTTGTTTTCCGAATAGTTGAGGTGTGTCTCATTTTAGCTGCCATTATTACTAATTCACAGAAAAAGTCCAGAATATTGACATAATTTTACAAACAAGTTGCATTACCAGCTGATGAATACATGAGAAATTTTCAAGGCTTTCACAGTGGTTTTAAGGTAAGTTCAGTTTTTTTAAGGCAATATTCATCATTGCTCCAGTAATAACATATTAAAGTTTGTTTTTAATAAGCAGTTGAACTTAACCTTAAAAACACTGTGAGAAACCTCAACCTTTTGGCCAAGATCAACTGTGAAAACACTGAGAATCTTAAACAGTTCCCTGCTGTCTGGTCTATCACAAGCTCAGGTCGAGTCTGCTGTCATAGATGACTTTTTAGTTGGTTGACAGTCAAGCTTCCCCACAGTGTACTATAAGATACTCCATTTTAAAGATGAAAAACTGGTTTTACTAAAGATAGAACCATTCTTGTCCTAGGTTACATAAAGTTGTGCTCCCGGGGTTCAGGTTCTCTTCAGTACTTCACAAGGAAAGAGAGCGGGGTGTTCAGTGAGACAGTGCGCGTCCCCAAGGAAGAGTGGACTCCTGAGGCGGTGGAGTTGCTGCTGATGCTTTGGAGTGTGCTCTTGAATCTTCTATAACTGAGCTGGGTCAGACCCACAGAGGTGGCATGTGCCTAATGATCTTATTTAGAATATGCAAGTAGTGATTGTTTGGAAAGCATTTTAGAACGTCTAGTAGTCCATTCTGTGCTGTATGTGTATTTACTGCATGTGATGTGTAAGGAAGCCAGGGCCATGGAAAGCTGAACAGAAACTAAGGTGACTGTGTCCCTCCTCTCTCTCTCTCTCTCTCTCTCTCTCTCTCTCTCTCTCTCTCTCCCCCTCTCCCCCTCTATCCCTCCCTCCCTCCCTCCTTCCGTCCCTTCCTCCCTCACTCTGTCCCTCCCCCCTTCTCTCTCTCTCTCTTTCTCTCTCTCTCGTGTGTCTCAGAACATATACCACACATGTAGATGCCCATAGAGGCCAGAAAAGGACAGTGGATCTTCCAAAACTGGAGTTACTGGACATTATGAGCCTCTAATGGAAATTGAACTCAGGTCCTCTGGAAGAGCAGTGCATGCTTTTAACCACTGAGCCACCTCTCCAGCCCCAGTGTTTTTTTTAATGGAGGTTGTTTGTTTGTGTACTTGAAAAGGGGCCTCACAGCTGAGGATGACCCCTCTCCTCTAATCACGGTCCTCTGTGCCCTAAGTGCTGGGGTGGTAAACGTGTATTTACAGTTTACACCCAGCCACAATTTTCATTAACTTTCTAGTTTGTAGCTATTAATAATCTTTATGAATTGGGCCATTAAACTCATATACACAGGGCGTTATATTAGTACAGTCAGTTTCATTACTTACTGAAGCAGTGGCCTCAGAAGCCAGAAGAAGCTGTCAGATCTGTGGAGCTGGGGTTCTAGGTTGTTGTGTGCTGCCTGATGTGTTTTGGAAGCCAAACTCAGGCCCTTAGCAAAAGCAGTGTGTGCATTTAATTTTATTACTAAAATTTTATTTAAATAAAAATTTAAAATCACTTATTTTTAACTCTTGAAGAAAATAAATCATTTCTTGATTAGTAAAAGTAAATAGTAGACACTGCTCAAGTTTTTGTTTTTGTTTTTTGTTTTTGTTTTTGTTTTTTTTTTTGAGATAGAGTGTCTTTGTGAAGCCCTGATTGTCCCATGTAGATCAGGCTGGCCTCAGAGATCTGCTTGACTCTGCCTCTGGAGTGCTGGGATTAAAGGCATGTGCTGCCACTGCCCGACATGTAATAAATTTTAGTATTAATAATTATAACATTTTAAAGTTCCTTTAGTTATTTTGTAGAATGATCTTAAACATGACCTTTCCAAATAACTTTAAATTTATATGTGTACATAAAGAACCAGGTGGTGGTAGCGCGTGCCTTTAATCCCTGCACTCAGGAGGCAGAGGCAGGCAGACGCAGGTGGATTTCTGTGAGTTCCACAACAGCTAGGGCTGTTACACAGAGAAACTGTGCATCGAAAAACCAATAGATAAATAAACAAACAAACGAATGAATGTATATGTAAAGAAAGGTATATAACATTAATTTGATATTATATTAATTTATCTTTATTTTTTGTGGTACTGGGAAATGAACCCAGGACTGTGTGTGTGTGTGTGTGTGTGTGTGTGTGTGTGATGTTCTTATGTGTGCATATGAGTGTGTGTGCAGCCTCCATATGTGTGCACATGTTATTGTCAGAGGTCTTTGTCAGTATCATCTGTTGCTCTCTCTCTTTCTCTCACTGAACCTGGAGCTCACTAATTTTTAGAGCGAGCTGCCTCAAGGATTCCCTTCTTTCCCTTTCCAGCACTATGATCACAGGCAGGCGACACCACACCTAGCTTTTTCCTTTTTTCTTTTTTTTTCTTCCTTTTTTTTTTCAAGACAGGATTTCTCTTTGCAGCCCTGGCTGCCCTGGAACTCACTCTGTAGAACAGGCTGGACTAAAACTCACAGAGATCTCCTGCCTCTGCCCTTGCCCCTGCCCTCTGCATCTGTCTCTGCCTCAAGCTGGGTTAAAGGCATGTGCCACCACTGCCTGGCACACCTGGCCTTTTATGTTAGATCCTGGAGATCATAGTTATACAGCAAGCACGTTACCCATTAACTCATATCCCCAGCCTCTTGAACACATGTTAGGCAACCACTGTACCACCTATCTCTCTAGCTCTACAATAATAATTGTCAGCCGGGCGATGGTGGCGCACGCCTTTAATCCCAGCACTCGGGAGGCAGAGGCAGGCGGATCTCTGTGAGTTCAAGACCAGCCTGGTCTACAGAGCTAGTTCCAGGACAGGCTCCAAAGCCACAGAGAAACCCTGTTTCGAAAAACCAAAAAAACAAAAAAACAAAAAAAAAATAATAATTGTCAGTAAAAATGGCTTCTTACCGTCAACTTAGGGAAACAGTTTGAAATTTTAAAATAAGGGAAGAGGTCTGAAGATTAATTTTAAAATGCTAAGATAGTGCCTTGGTAGGGAATGCACATAATTTTTAAATCTAGTGTTAGTAAAATATCACAAAATTTGAAGACATGGCGTTGGTCTTGTCTAATGAGTCCTTTTCCAAATTTTGAGCTTGTAATTATATATGCTGCTTAGAAGGAGGAGGGCGTTGTCACAGCATCACAAGAAGGGTGTAAGATGTGGTTTTCTTTGAAAGGCACTTGTCAATGTTTGTGACCCATCTGGAGTCTAAAGGTGTCTTACAATAGACAGTGGCTGTTGTGGGAAGAAGCATACCCTTGACTTAATAATGAAGAGGCTTCAAGCAGGTTTGCTGCAGTCAGAAAGCAGACTAACTGTCATCTGAAGGTAGATGAGACTGATGATAGGTACACTGTTGGATAAGATGGATCATGTCTTTATCCTGAGCTGCAAGGGTATTTGCAGTGTTTTCTCAAACTGTAGTCTATTTTTAGGTATGGGTGAGAGCAACTGTTCTTGGAACAGAAAAGCCCTGCTGCACCGAGACACGATGCTGGCAGCTGCAGCGGTTTACAGAGGTGAGCTGCCCACCCTTTCTACCTGTGCTCACGGAGGGGTTTGTGCTGTGTGCTGTTGGCTCCACAGTACTGTTTCCTTCTTGTAAGATATTGTCAGGCTTCATGGGTTTTATTCTCTCTAAACACAGATCCTAGCTCTGTATCTGTTTCCAAACAGCTCTTGTTTCCAAAGTGTCAGCTTCTCTGTGTTAAGACTTCTTCTGTAAAGCATTCTTTCTCAGCCCTGCAGTTATCTTAGTGCCCATTTCTCTTTAAAATAGGTGATTTTATTTTATTGAGCAGATACTTTTTCTGACCTGATTGTTTCCAGAATTTAACCATGTGTGTCTTTTTAGAAATGTACAGAAATGAGGATGGCTCCATACCTGCCACTTACCAAATCTACCACATGATAGGATGGAAATACCATGACTCTCAGGTAACATTATTAAGGTCTATCTTTTCCTAGAGAGTTTATGTTTCTCTTTGTTTCCCATTGTTGATTGACTTAGGGTATGTTTTATTATGCATAACATGATTGGAATTACTCTGGGCTTATCTATATCTAATATCTTTCGTTTTTATTGTTTTCAGGCAAGGCCAGCTGAAAGAGGCTCTGCAACTGTGTCATTTGGAGAACTAGCAAAACTAAATAATGTCATGTCACAGGGAAAAAAAGAATAAATAATTTATTCAGTTATAATGAATTTTAGAATTTTTATCAGAAATGAATAACTTTCACATCTAAATTATTGCAGTTTGAAGCAAGAAGCAATGTATTAAGCTATTTCCTAGCAACCTAATACTGATCCGTACTTAGTAACTATTCCAGGTTCTCATTGTTTCTATTTATGTGAGGATGTTGTTACCTAGTGTTTTAGGCATCTTTGCAGATTCAGCCTGAAAGCAAAGGAAATGTTTTCCTCTGGCGGAGGGGAGGGGGTGGCTTGAGGTAAAACTAGAAATATGTGCATTTGATAGGAAAACATTACTCACACTAGCATTCTGTACCTTTCTGCCTTCTGGCCTTTTGTTATCCCTGTGGGCGGATCACAGCTCTGAAGGTGAGAGGAGGGGAAATTGCTAGGTTCTGGAGAGTTCTGTGCTGTGCAGTGGAAGCACTTTTCATAGTGACTGCCGTAGACACTGAGGCCAAAATTATTTCTTACACTTCTTTTTGTTTATTTGATTTTGGAGACTGGTCTTACTGTGTAACCTTATCTGGGCTGGAACTCACTATGTAGACTAGGCTGGACTCAAACTGCCTTTAGTGTTCAGATTACAGGCATGCTCTACCACATGTAGGTGTTTGTCACACGTTTGTCTTGTCTAGATGGCCAGAGGATTCTGAACATTCTACAAAACTACTATATGATTATGGATTTTGAAAGAACATCTCTTTACTAGATCCACCTCCTTTCCCTGAGTGTGTTATTTTTGTTGCTGTTAGTTTTGATATTGTTTTTAAGGTTTTAAAGTTTTATTTTATGTGTATGTGTATTTTGCCTACATGTTTGTACCATGTGTATGCTTGGTATCTTCGGAGACCAGAAGAGGGCGTTGGATCTCCTGGAACAATGTTAAGGGTGATTGTGAACCACCACGTAAGTGCTGGATCCTCTGCAAGAGCAGCCAGTGCTCTAAACATTGAGCCACCTCCCCAGCTCCTCCTCTCTTACTATAAGAGCAACTGAATTTTTTTTTTTTTTTTTTTTTTTTTTACTTCTGTGGTCTAGGTAGGATCACCATGATTTCTACACTACTTTATCTTAAGAGAAGGAATATTTTATAGAATTGCAGAGGCAAAATCTCATGTAAACATCCTGGTGTAGTGATTAAAAAAATCTGTTTACAGTCAGGCTTTCCTTGTTAATTTTAGATCCGTTGCTATCCTAATCCAAGTCCACTGTCTCATCCTCTCAGGCTCAGAAAATTTGGAAGCAGTGAAATGTGCCCACAGGGCTTTGTGTTGGAGCTTTGGTCTCTAACTACTGCTCCCGTTTAGGGAGTTTGTGGAACCTTAGGAGATGGGGCCTACGTAGAGGAAGTGGATGATAGGAGCCATGTGTGTGTGTTTGTGCGTGCGCACGTGTATGTGGAACTGGAGTTACAAGTGGTTGTGAGCAGCCACATGAGTGCTAGGAACAGAACCTAGGCCCTCTATAAGAGTAATAAGTACTCTTAACCACTAAGCCAGCTTTCCAGCCTAAAATAAACATTTAAAAGAATTTATTATTTACACTTATTTATTTATTCTTTTGTGTTGAAGGGGCCCACACCTGTTGTAGTCAGAAGACAACTTGCAGGAGATAGTTCTTTCTTTTTAACATATGGGTTTCTGGGATCCAACTAAGGTTGTCAGGCTTGGTGCAAACACTTTACCTACTGAGCCATCTCTCTAGCTTTGAAGTAAACACTTTTATTTATTTATTTATTTATTTATTTATTTATTTATTTATTTATTTATTTATTTATTTATTTATTTATTTATTTATTTTTTGGTTTTTCGAGACAGGGTTTCTCTGTGGCTTTGGAGCCTGTCCTGGAACTAGCTCTGTAGACCAGGCTGGTCTCGAACTCACAGAGATCCGCCTGCCTCTGCCTCCCGAGTGCTGGGATTAAAGGCGTGCGCCACCATCGCCCGGCTACATTTTTATTTTTTTGATCCCCTTTCAAAATATTTTTCATCCACTAGGTGGAAACACCAATGATAAAGGCTATTATTGTATATGTGTATTATATATATGTATATATACACATTGTATATGCATTGTATATACATATTGCAGACATGTTACAATTTTTATTCTGATTATGTAGTTCTTAGGTGGGGATAGAATAGTAAATATTATTTTGCCTTAGATTGGCCTCTGTCTAGGAAAGAAAGAAATAGGAGTACACATCTGGGGGTGGGGTAGATATTTGGTGTGGGAGAGAGACAAAAGGAAGGAGAAGAAAATAGTGCATTGGGCCCTGGTGCATTATAGCAAATGAAAAGCTAATGCTCTTGCTAGCCTGTGGTTTTACATTGCTACACATATAGCATGGAGCATGAAGACATGGAGCTTCAGTTTCCTCCCTGAGTACCCTGAATCTGAGACATTGAACGAATAAAGACATTCAGGGGTATTGAAAGGCATTGCTCTTTCCTGTCTCTCCTCAATCACTCACTTTGAGGCAAGCCAGCTGTTGAATTTTGAGGCTTCCCAGGCAGTTCCATGGAGAGGATATAGGGGTCAGAAGCAGAAGGTGCCTGCCAACTGATACGTTAGGGAACCTGCCTGGAAGCAGGTCCTCTGGTACTGGGGATGTCTCAAATGACTGCAACCCTTGCTAACATTGATTACAACCTCATGAGACCTTGAGTTAAAATTATCCAGCAAAGCCACAGAAACTGAGATCATAAATGTTTGTCGTTTAAGCACTGTGCCTTATAGTAATTTTTACAAAGTAGTAACTAATGTACTCTCTTTGGGAAAAGTTAGGTACCTAGGGTAAACATCCTGTTATTAAAATTAGGTAAAAGTCATATGAAGTACCCTATTGCATTTATTCTCAGAGATCACAAGGCCCAAGATAATTTTGCCTGTAGATTTGATTTCATGATATCTCAGAAAACAAGTAAGCCTCCCAGGGTTCATTTAGTGAGACTCAAATTTTGTTTCTAGAAGTATTAGAGATAGTTTTCTGGAAGTGTGATTGGGGCAGTTTCCAAAGTGAAATGGGAGAATTTGTGAAAACTGACTTTGAAAATTCAGTGAACTATGGGTACATTCATGGATTCTTTAGTTGGTTCCCTTTTGATTGTCTGTTGAGTTGCTGACAGCTTCTTATTAAGATGGCGCTATGGTACCCCATACTTAGGAGGCTGTTAAAGGAACAGAGTGTATGGAAATAGTATGGGTTTTCTTTTTAACGAAATAAAATAGGATAAGACAAAACAACTGTATGTGCTTTTTAAAACCCAGATTTGATCATGCTCTGTGAGCCTGTTCCACCCTCCCATTAAGATTTATTTTTGTAGTTATGTGTATATTGTGTAAACATATGCACAAGAGTGCAGGTGCTTATGGAATCCAGAAGAGAACATTGGATTCCCTGGAGTTGCAATTACAGGTGAGTGTAACCTTTCCTACACAGGTACTGGGAATGAGTCATTTCACCAGCCCCTTAAATACTCTTCCAAAGTAGCATGTTTAACCCAGCCTGTTTCTAGTCTGTAAGTATGGGGATTGTTTTCAGCATGTCAGAATCTTATTGGCAGAGAGTCAAGAACAGTTACGAGATTTACCTATGAATGGGAGAATGGGAAGAGAGAAATTCCATGTGAGAATTTGGCCGCCTTTTTAGCTAAAGCCTAAAAATACAAGAAAGGGGCCTGGGAATCAGGTGGTCTGGGGTTAGCCCTGACCCTGTTTCTAGCAATTTTGTCTAGCCTTAGGATCTTCATACATAAGACTACATGTTTGGTTCAGTCTTAGGAGAGGCTCCCAGCCCACCTTGCAAGTTTCTGAGTGTCAAGTGAACTTTTACTGTAGAGATGTGAAAGTCATCTTATCCTGGAGAAGGCACCAGCAATGGACTAAAGAAATGATTCAGCCCCAAAGTCAAGCTTGATGAGCCAATGAGTTCATTGGGCTTACTCAAAGGTTTGTGGGTGACTGAAAGCTGCCACATTACTACAAAGTTTCAGCATAGAAGACAACTTCCACACTATATATACTCTATAGCATAAGCCTAGCCAGGAGAATAACCCTGGTATAGAAATACAACTGGGAGGAAGGTATAGGAAGGAATGACTAGACTCTCAGATGAAGGTCACTTTCGAGTAGCCTCAGCAATTCTGATAAAGATAGTAAAGCATGTTGAGCTCCCAGGATGGCTTTCTACAACACTGACTTTTTCAAGCATTTCCATATACTTCCCTTTTGTTGAGAATCATGGCCTAAGCAAACCCATCACTGAGGTAAGGAAGTGGTTATGAGCCATTGGACAGACTGAAATGAGAAGAACATCCAGTCTGACCCCAGGACCTGGAACCCAAGACAAACTGACCAGGGATGCCTTCCTATGCTTACAGTTTCTTGGACCTTTGTTTACTTGACATTTTTGTTGGTGATGCCCTGTTTAATGGGTTGCAGTCTGGTATTTTCACAGATCTGTATCACTGACTTGGTTCACATTTTCCTCCATCATGCTGATCTTCCTCTAACTTGGGTAGTCCTTTTCCCTTTAAAGTTAAGTTTGATATTTATCTGATGATAAACTGGGAAAGAAGTATAGAAATACTTTGTTCTTACCTTAGGTTCTTCCACTTTCCCTTTTCTCCTTTTCCTTTTTAGATCCTGGCGGTGTCCCATGTACCCCAGTTTGACCTCAAACATGTAACTTGCTATGTAATTGAGAATGACCTTGAATCTCTAATACTCCTGCCTCAACTTCCCAAATGATATGATTGGACCCAGGACTGCATGCTAGACAAGCATTCTTAAAAAATGACCTATATCTCCAGACACAAAATGCATTTTTTGAACAATTTTCTGAGCTGTAAAGGAGAGTTTCAGTCTTTTGCACTTAGTATGGATGGCCTGTATTTTCTGCAGAACACATTTTCTCTAGTCCTAACGAAATAGACATTTGGACAGTGCTCTGGACTCTACAGAAGTTCCTAGTTCCTTACCCAGATGACTAGGTCATAGCTGCAAATCACCCAAGCACTGGAGATGTTTGGTCCTCGGGTGGCAGTGGCAGTTCTGTGTAGGACCAACTAGAGGCATCTGTAGTCAGGTCAGATTGTCTGCTGGCTTCTTGAAAAGTCAGCTAAACACATGGTTCAAAATAACTTCCTTTATCCTCCACAATGCCATGGGTTTTTTTTTTAAGCTCTAAGTATTGATGGGCTGTGGTGTCAGACACCTTTGATCCCCGCACTTGGGAGGCAGAGGCAGGCAGATCTCTGAATTCAAGGCCACGCTGGTCTACAGAGTGAGTGCCAGAACTACACAGAGAAGCCCCATCTCAAATAACAAACAGCAAAAAAGCTCTGAGTATTATTCTCTTGGCAGATAGTTAGTCTGTTGATAAGCATCATAATTATCTGTAGCTCCTATGAAATACTAGTACCATTATCCCACTTTTCAGGTGAGGAGACAGCTGTGGAGATTGTGAGTTTTGCAAGTTCACATAAATAGCAGAGACAGTAGTATCTGACCTCATTGCTGTGTGTGATGAGGCAGAACAAAGCAGTTTTAATGCTAAGGGTATAGTTTGGTGGTAAAGCATTTGCCTACCAGGTATGAGTGATGCTTCCTGAGTTGGATTTGAATAGGGGAGGGGTGGAGTGTGTTAATTACCTCATAGCATTCGTTACTTTTCTCATTGCTAATAACAAAATACTTGACAGAAGAAACTTCCAGAAGGGCTTCCCTTTTTTTGGTGAGAGAGGCATGTACAGTTTAGAAGCAAGGATGAATGTTGTTACACACCATGTTCTCTTGCCCTGGTTTTGTTTTTTTTAATGCAGTGTGGGAACCCAGCCTATGTTAAGGGTGGGTGTGGTAGTTTGAAAGAAAATGGCCCCCAAAGGAAATGGTACTATAAGGAGGTGTGGCTTTGTTGGAGGAAGTATATTGCTGTGTACACCACCATGCTCCCCACCATGATGATAATTGGCCATCACCCTAATTAAATGTTTTTTTTTAATAAGAATTGTGGTTATGATGTCTCTTCTCAACAAGAGAAACCTTAACTAACCAGTGGGTCTTGTCCTACCCAACATACACATGCCTAGAATTATGTCTCCTAGGCGATTCTAAATCCAGTCAAGTTGACAATAAGTCACATCTGCCACCTTGTGGAGGACAAGAACATGAGCCTCCAGACTCTTTATATCTTCCTACCCACCTGCTACAGTTTGGATCTTGAATGACCTCTACAGGTAAATGTGTTGAAGGCTTAGTCCTATTTATGGTTCTCTTAGTTGGTGATGGGACATTTAGAATATGGGACCCAATGGAAAGAACATAAGTCATTAGGGGTGTGGCTTTGAAAAGCACATTGGAATCTTTTTGGTTTCTGGCAGCATAAGGTTGGTGTAGGAGGGTCTTCTGTCTATGTGTTTCTTTCATTGGTTAATAGGGGAGCAGAGCTAGGTGGGGAAAACTAAACGGAATGCTAGGAGAAAGGCCTCTAGATGCCATGGATCCGTGGCCAGAGGTAGATGTGCTGAAACTTCACTGGTAGGCCACGGCCTAGTGGTGATATACAGATTAATAGAAATGGGTTAAATTAAGATGTAAAAGTTAGCCAATAAGCTAGAGCTAATGGGCCAAGCAGTGATTTAATGAATACAGTTTCTGTGTGATTATTTTCGGACTGGGCAGTCAGGACAAACAAGCGGCCCCTTGCAACATAGGTGAACAACTTTTGTTTCTGATTGCCTTTTCCATGTGAGGCTGCCTAAAGCAGCAGGGCCATGCATCCATGGAACTATAGCCTCTAAAACCACAGGCCAAAATAAAACTGTTGTGATAAGTTCATTTTTCTCCTGTTTTTTCTTTGGTTTAGGTCTTGGTGGCAAAGACTCTGTGCACCCTAACCAGTTATGAGTTAAGAACTAGGGAGAGGATTGTGTCCTTAGCATACACCCGGCCATCCTGTTTCAGAATCTTGGTCCCTGCATATTTTTCTGCCTGCCACTTTCTAGGTCCCATGTACTCTCAGCTCAACTGTTTTTTCAATCCAACTCAATTTCTTTTCGATTTTCCTACCCTGATTTGAAGTTGTGTTACTTTGTCCTTTCTGCATCGTTTCCTGTTTGTAAAGTTAGTCTGATATCTTCAGCTAAATGTTCACCTCCTACACTGACACTACTATCACACCCATAGTTCTAGTAGCACAGAGATAGAATGAATACAAACACTGGAACTCAGATGAACACAGCAGTATCAGGCACATTTAGCTGTGAGTTCTAAGATCAGCCACTCAGTTGGAATTAAAGACGGCCTGTTGCCTCAGAAATCTGAGTATCGATGAAAACAGTAGTTGGATGTGCATGGTTACAACACAGATGTTGGGACTAGGAGGAGATGTATGCTGAGGTGAGGGACTCACCCTAGAGATCGAGATAGTAGGATTTCGAGGTCAAAGCAGAATTTGTAGCCAAACTGAAGGAGCATCACATTATAGGAGAGTGTACATCTAGTCCAGGAAGGCATCTAGCTGTCATTCTACACCAAAATGCCCTGCAGAATGGCAGTTAAGATTAGCCTGGCTTCTGAAGTCAGGCCTTCCCACTGAATTCCCTTCTATCATTATGTAGTTGACACCGATAAGTTAGATAACACTGAAACAAACTTTAGAAGTTCTTGTTAGTGCACAACACAGCAGAGAATAGCATGATGTTTGTCATTTCTAGCCTAGAAAGCCCAGGCTCATTAAATGTTCTGCCTGCCTTAACATAGGCTAGTAGTAGGCACTATTAAAAAAAGGTGTGGATTGGTATGAGGGTAAAATTTAGTGGCTATCTTACCTGTGACTGTTTCATAGAACCTCTGTAAGTCTCAAGAAAGCCCTCCCCCTGCCACACCCAGTCTTCCATACTCTTATCAAAACCATAAGTTTGCTTTAGGAAATCCTCACTCAGCACAGTGGTGTCAGGTGTTGTAGAGGCTTGTTAAATAATTTGAATCATTCTGGGAGATTCAACGTTCAGTTGTTAGAATCTCCACCTACAGACTTGATCCTCCCATAAGACAGCACAATAGCTAAGACCTGGGTCTCGAGTGAGTGACCTGACCTCAGTTTCCTCTTCTGTAAAATCAGGATGGTGGCACGGTGTTCTCCCAGGAAGACTTGTGAGGATCAAATGAGTGAGTCTGTCTAGTTAGAACAGTGCCTGGCATGTAGTAATTGTGACATGTGTTAGCTCTCATCTAGAAAGTTTTAAAGATATTTTCAAAAATAAATTGATTGTTCTTGTGATGCCCATTGGTCTTCCATGAAATTGCTTCCTGTTCATGCCCGGTTAATAAATAGTTAGGTACTATGTGAATCACTGAGTTATTTATTTTTGAAATATTGTGATTTTGATATATTGATATAGCCCAGGCTAGCCACCATCTCACTGTGTAGCTAAGGAAGCCTTAAACTCTTGATCCTCCTGCTTATACCTCAGGTGCTGGGATTAGAGTCTTACACCATTCTACCTGGCTTCATTTTTATATAAAAGTTAGGCATGTGGGGCACAGGTGTGGTTAGTGCTCAGAGGACAGCTTTTGCAAGTTGGTTTTCTCCTGCCACCTTATGGGATTCAGGTTTGTTGGGTTTGGCTGCAAGGTCACCTACCTGCAGATACACAATTCTCACCAGATACACACTTCCCTTTCCTGCTTCCTTTTATGAGAAGACTAAATCACATGACCTCAGACATTTCTTTTGCTTCTCTGCAAAATCTAAACAAGGCTTGCATATTGCAGAAATGCTTTAATAAGGTGATGATGAATCATTTTCATCTTTAGCAAATATTTTCTGATGAATGAAATAAAAATTAGAATAGTCTTTTACACAAGCACACACCCAACACACAAAATAGGAAGCAGATATTGTATCAAAACAGGCATACATGCTAGATGAAATTCACTGAGTACCAAATAGAAAAGAAGGTAAGAATTCAAGCAGTGCTCTTCTTGCCACAAGAGGGTCTTAAAAGTATTTTCCCCGTATTTTGTAGACCTTAATTTCTCATCTGAGAAGCTACCCTGCAAGCATTTGAAATTTGAGTCATAAGATCCTAGAGCAGTTGCACTTTGCAGTTGAGAAAGCCGTGTCCTCCAGAAAGGGACTTGCTGCTGGCAGTACTGAGCTGGTAGTACAGAAGTGGAAAGGCAGGTGCTTTAGCTCCCTTGGCACAACCCTGGCACATTTACCCGGCTCACCGGCAGAGTGGGGAAAGGAATGGTAAGTGAACTTTGTTGGGGTCCCTAGGGGGTGCTCATTTCAGGCCTCTCAGGATGGAGTTCACAAACCCAGGGTCACCTCTCACGCTGCATGTGTTCATTCGAGTGTTCATGTTGCAGGTCATGATAGACTGGTGTGTGTTGCAAAAGACACAACCCAATACCAAAACTCTTGCCTGTCTCCTATGCCCAGAATTATTGGTTACTTTGGCTTCCAGGAGTTTTAAAAGATACAGACCTTACAGAAGAATAAGGTTTCTTTGAGAAGGGAAACAGAATCACAAAAACCTAGTTTTGACTCCTTTATTTAAGGTGTTAGAAACTTCAATCAGTTGCTTGGTAAAACAGTGCGGGGTTGGAACCCCAGTTCTCCTGCTAGGCAAGCACTCTATCACTGGCTGCCCCCACAGCCTACATCTGGGAATCTTGAAGGACTAGCTGCTGCTGGGTTGGTAATAAGGTGTGTGTGTTGTGCTGGCGAGATGGCCCTTTGTGCTATGAAAGCCTGGTGACCTGGGTTGGAGCCTCCCGGCTCTACAAAGCTGTCCTCTAGCATTGCTGTGTTTGTGTGGTGTATGCTCAGCAGTCAGTGAGATGAACTGCGTGCTCTGTGATGTGTGCTATGTGAGGGGGCTTACTATGAAAGAGGCTTTTAGACTGCATTGAGAGAGGAAAAGCGGGTATGGACAAGTTTGTCATTTAGTAATTTATTAAATTCCCAACTGCAACATAAAGGAGCACAAAGATTGATCTTAAATGTGTCCCAGAGGCTCTTGGGTTGAAAGCTTGGTCTCTAGATAATGGCACTCTTGGATGGTATGTAACCTTTAGGAAGCAGAGTTTAATGTAAGGAATTAAGGTCACTTGGGACATGTCCTTAAGTACATATTGGGCTCTTACACACCTTCCTGTCATTTGCTTCCTGGTTGCTGTGAAATGAACAGCTGTCTTCACTGCAGACTCCTCACCGTGATGCTGTCTCACCATAGACCCCCAAACCATAGCTCCAATCAAGGATAGTGTGAAACTTCCAAAAGGTGCGCCAACAAATCTTCCCCAGAAGTTGCTTATCTCACCTTCTTCAGCACAGTGGTAAAAAGCTGGCATGTGTATAGTAACTGCCGACTGTTCAAAAACCGAACAGGGCTTGAGGAGATGGCTCCTTGATAGTCAGTATGCAAACACGAAGACCTGAGTTCGGATCTCTAGCACTCATGCCTTCTGTAACCCAGCACTGTGGGAGAAGCATGAGGCTTGCTCGCCAGCCAGCCTATCAGAATCAAAGAGCTCCTCTGGCACATGCACATGGGCACATATGCACATACGCATGTGCACATGCACACACACACACACACACACACTCCTACATGAACCATGAACATGTGTATATACTATACACAATGAATAAATGAAAAGCACATATATGTCTCACTATACACTTATTTTACTACAGTTTATATTTAGCATACTGTTGCTGTTTTAATATCTTTAATTATATGAAAAACGAACCTACCTGTTTCCTATGGAACAATAGCTTGACATTTGATTAAGAACCAAGTTCAAGCCAGGTGTGAGCTATTCCAGCACCAAGGAAGCTAAGGCAGGAGGAGTGCCATGAGTTCAGTGCTGCTTGGACTATATAGTGGATTCTAGAGCAGCCTGGGCTATACTGTGAGATCCTGTATCAAAACAAAACAAAAAAATAAAATCCATCTTGGCTGCCTGCTGCAGGTGTCTGTCCCTGAGTGGATCTAGGTGCAGTATCCACGCTACCTGCTGGGAAGGCCCTATTCCTCATCCCCTCAGCTGGGATGTGATTTACTGCTCAATGGGGTATCTGAGACCTTTAGACCCCTCCTCTATGGTCACCTTCCTATTCAGTGTTGCAGGAGTCCTTAATCCATCACAATCCTGCCCTGGCTCTGGGACATTCAGGGTGGTCCCAATTTCTCTGGACTGGGACACCCAGTTTCCTGAGGTGCGGAAGAGCATTGGTCCCCCCCACCCTCTGCCCTCAGTAAGCTGTTCACACTTTGTCCATGCCTGTCCAGGACAGGCACCAAAGCTAGAAAAAAAAGTTGGAAGTTGCTGGTCATGCATTCCTTCTCAACAGAGTGACAGCGAGCTCTTGTTGAGATCTGGGTGACCTGTGTCATGTTCTGGTTGCCAGGGTAGGGAAGAGAGAGTATATATATACCCTATGCCAGGGTATAGGGGATTGGTGATTTCCACAGGAAAAAATGCTGAGACGCTTCCATGGCGCTCAACAATTCCCTTTTCATATTCCTGTGACTAGTTCTAAATTTTTCTTGTTGCAAAGAAATATACTTTTTCCCCAAAATAGACTTAGAGTCAAGAAACCTTTGGGTATCATTGAGGTTGCCTTTTATTGATTGGCTTGAAAAAGAACCCAGACTCCTGTTTACATGTGTGAACCCCAAACCCAACTTCTCAAGAAGTTGTCTTTTAGCTGGGCGGTGGTGGCCCATGACTTTAACTGCAGCACTTGGGAGGCAACGGCAGGCTGATCTCAGTGAGTTCGAGACCAGCGTGGTCTACAAAGTGAGTTCCAGGGCTATGGAGGGCCTTGAGTTCCAGCCTCAGCACCCCCTCGGTGCTAAGATTCTCTTTGGCAGTCGAAAACTGGTTGAGGAAAGGAATCTGAGGGGTAGAACAAACTTACGTTCTTTCTGTATTTTTTTTATTCCTTGGACGATGAAGAAAAATGGGAAAGGGAAGGAAAAAAGAAGGGCCGTTCTCCACACAGCTTTCAGGTTATATAGGCATGCAGACAAGTTAGCATTCCCATAGGTGGTAACAATAATATCAAATACACATTTCACAGAATCACAAGAAAAAAACCCGCAAGGAGGTGCCTTACGTCTCAGAGAGGCGTGGCTGTGAAGCTCCCCAGCAGATGGGAACACAGCATTGGTAGCCATAGCAACTTGTGGGCTTGATTTGCATTAGCGTCTAGCTGATGGAGTTAAAAGAAATCTCTGTTGGGGACTTTTGACTCCAGTAGGATGCCCAAGTGAGAATTTTTCTCTCTAAAACTAGTTTTAATGACTCAGGCCTTTTCCCTGTATAAACAGTTCATTTCCTGGGCTATGATCCTATGTTAATTGAAACTAAGGGTAAATACATAATATTAGCAGTTTTAACGTTAAGACAGAGCAGAAGACCAGTAGATTACACCTTCCTGCGTCTGCTGTTTGAGTCCTGTCAATAACGACAAGTTGTGGGGGACTAGATTTATGTAGATGTTGGCTATGAAAATAAAGATCTGACTGCGCGAATGCTTTCACACCAGCCATCATGGTGTGGGGAAAGGTATCTGGTCGCCCTACAGAAAAAGTCAGGTTTTCACTGCTGGGATATTATTTATAGAAGGGAGAAATGTCATGATTTCACAAGATTTCTACAGAACTGACAGTGACTTATCCAAAAGACAAGTGTTCCCGCAGCTCGGCTGAACAGGTTCTCCATGTGAATGTGTACATATGCACATCCCGTGGGTCTGCCTATTGGTCTGTCAGCTGTACACTGGCTGTGTAATACTTGTGGGCTCACCATACAGGACAGCCAGGACTGGTACACAGAGAAACCCTATTTCGAAAAACCAGAGAGGGGCCGGGGGTTGTCTTTCTGGTATCCATCTCAATTACTGATTGGGGAGTCTAGGGTGTGAGTTCTGGCTTTGTACCATCCCCACGGATCATCCGAGATGATCTTGATCCTTCTGGAAAGGGTGCCCATCATTGCTTAATGGGACAACTGCTTGAAAAAGTTATTTGGGACCAAAGAATGTCTAGTTTTCCCTCCGCGTACTTTATCAGATGCACAGGGAAGGACTCACCCAGACATGGGAAGTCCACTCTGCGATGTGTTTGTGGAACACGGGTGTCAAACTCAATAGGCAGCTGAGAATGACTTTGAGTTTCTGATCCTCTGGCTTCGTGAGTGTTGGTATTACAAGCATGCCGTACCACACCTGGTTGAGGGTAAGGGTTCAGGACTCCCAACATGCTAAGCAAGCACTCTACCACTTGAGCACATCTCCAGCCACAGGGGCTTCCCAAGCCCTGTTCATTTCTCTGCATTTTGTATGCAGCAATATTGTTCTGTCTGCTTGGGATATTGCTGGAGTGTGAACAGTGCCCCTTGGGCTTTTCTTTCCTTGTTGGCACTTCCCAGTTTTAGAGCTTTCCCTAAGCCATTAGTCCCTGCCCCAGGCCCATTCCCCCCTCTCCACCATGTTAGGGAAGTTGGTGTGCTTTGGACCTCTTCCTGAAGTCATGAATTTCTGCTCATTTCTGCTCAAAGTGTGACTTGCTCCTGACGGGTCGTCAGGTTAATTGACATTAAAGTTTTATGTTATGATTTGAATCTGAAATGTGCTGTCTCCTGAAGGCTTGACTGTCAGCAATGGGGCTTCAGGGAAGTGACTGGATCCTGACTGGTTGAGGGGGGTGGGTGGAGGCTGTGAGTTGTAGGGCCTAACTAGAGATGAGGGAGGGGGTTGAGATGAACCTTGTTCCTGGCCTCTTCCTCTCTTTCCTTCGTCACATGTTGCTGTGCTCTGCTCTCTGCTTCAGACAAAAACTGAAACTGTGTGAGAAAATCATCTTCTCTATTGCTTTTCTCAAGTTTTCTGGTTTTGGGTTTTAGTTTTGTTTTGTTTTGGAGCAGAAGGTGATAAATACATACAGAGATTAAATCGACACCTGTCTGAGATGTACTCGCATATGTTTGTTTCTTATTGTTTGTTTGTTTTGTTTTGATTTTTCTAGACAAGGTTTCTCTGTGTAGCCCTGGTTGTCCTGGAACTAGTTTAGGAGACCAGAAGGACCTTGAACTCAAGAGATCCACCAACCTAAGCCTCCCAAGTCCTGGGATTAAAGGCTTACATCCGTCGGCCGGCTTTGATTCTGTTTCTGTTGGCGTATATGTGTACAGCTGTGTATGTGTGCATGTAGAGGCAAGGGGCTGACTCTGGATCTCCTCCATCCCTCTTCACTTCATATATTAAGGCTGAGTGTCTTCCTGGTGCCAGGGCTTGCTGATTTCTCTAGCCAGCAGCTTCCTGGGAGTCCCGTTTCCATCTCCCAGTGTGCTGAGGGCCACACTCACTCAGCTTTCAGAGGTTCTAAGGATCCAGACTTGGATCCCCACTATTGTGTGATGAGCACGTTGCCTGCTGAGTCATCCCCCACAAATGTTTTCATTTTTGAGAGGAAGAAAATAGGCTGTAGATACCCTAAACAAAGAGCCTTTTAGTGGAGCCACTTGGAAGAGACAGTTGTCTTGGATGCCCCTGGGCATAGTTAGCTTAGTTTTGTGCAACTGTGAGGTTGAGTTTGCAGCAGATATGAAGCTATTGGGAATCTTTGCTAAAATAAATAGTATTCGTGGTGTATTGACAATTATGAGAAAGGGAGATTCTAGCCAGTGTCAGGATGTTAGTCAGACATGCAGACTCTGCTCCTCCTGCGGTGCGACACAGCCACCCATCAAATCATGGGCCTCTCTGCAGCATCTTGAATTGTCACATCTCTGTGAAAGTGATACTCAGGTGTACCCCATTTGAATCTGTGGTGAAGGTGAGACACGATATTCCTAATTCATAAGAAAACTGACTCAAGGTAGTTGTGACTACCATTCCATTACTAAATAGTTTCAGGTCTGTGATGGGCATCAAGTCTCTTGATAGCTTGAGTAATTCTATAAGAAAGCAGGTTGAGCAAGTCATGATGAGCAAACCAATAAGCAGCACCTCTCCCTGGCCTCTGTATCAGCTGCTGCCTCCAGATTCCTTTTTAGTGGAGCCACTTGGAAGAGACAGTTGTCTTGGATGCCCCTGGGCATAATTAGCTTAGTTTTGTACATCCTGACACTGGCTAGAATCTCCCTTTCTCATAATTGTCAATACACCACGAACACTATTTTAGCAAAGATTCCCAATAGCTTCATATCTGCTGCAAACTTAACCTCACAGTTGTACAAAACTAAGCTAATTATGCCCAGGGGCATCCAAGATTCCTGTTCTAGCTTCCTTCAATGATGAACTTGCTTTTGATTCTGGTGTTTCATTGCACTAGAACCCTAACTAGGACATGCATATAATATCTTTTGATCATGTTTATCCCTATTTTCCCTCCAGCTCTCCCCAGTTCTCCTCATCATGATTCCCTCCCAGCTTCATGTCCTTTGTTTTTTGTTTTTTATCTATTAACCACCGAGTCCTATGAGTGCATGGGTGTGGGACCATCCACTGGGGCATGATCACCCGACCAGGGTCCAGATCCTAAAGAAAAAGGACGTTTGCTCTCTGCTCTGTCAGTAGTCCCCCAGCTAAGGGTGGGGGCTCAGGTGCTGGACTACTGACTGTCTCGTCACGGTTGCCACGAGCTCATAGTTGTAGCAGTTGTTCAGAAGTCACTATCACTCCAGCCCTCCACCACCTGCCCCCTTGTACAAAGAAACATGATGTCGCTTGCATGATCACGGAGAGGGTGAGTGCTATATGCACAGGGCCTATAAATAGTATATATAAATAGTAGAATAAATAACTGTTGGCTAGGTTTTAAGTACACCATTTTCCCCCCTGTGGTGATTTGAGGTAGAATAGACCTTAAGTGTTGGGCACATCTATTCCAGATGTTTCCCTCCTTGTTTCTGTTTTTTAGGTTATAGCATTCTTCACTTTGTTGCTACTCACTTTGTCCTAGCAATGACTTCTACTGATTTGTACTTGCAAATTATTACCCCATTCTAGGAGCTTAAACATTATTTTATTTTTTTTCCCAGTTTTTCTACCACCACCCCATGCTCAGGTTTGAAGCCAGGACCTAGCACATGCTGGGTGAGGAAATCCTTAGCCTTTAGGTTTTCTTTAGGCAGGAGCATGCTAGCTAGCTCAGGCAGGCCTTGAACTCTTGTGTAGACCAAGCTGACCTTAAACCTGATCATGCCCTTCCTCCACAGTCAGTGTGCTGAGAGTGTAGGTGTGTGCCAACAAGCAAGCTCACTGGCTATTCCTGATAGTTCTATGCCAACACATTCTATGAAATTAGAGTAATTAATATTGTTTTTTTTTCTTTGGTGCCTCACTCCCTTTGTCCAGTACTATAGCCATCTTTCCCTTTGGTGTCCAAGGCCTTCTTGTCAGGGAAAGGAAGACTAAGGAACCATAAACAGCTTTGGACCGCCTTGGCCTCCTAGAAGTGCCAGAAATCACTTTCACAGTTCATTGGCCTGAATTAGTCACATGAGATCAATACACTCATCAAGGAGAAGCTTAGGGGAGCATGGGCAATGTTTTATTGAACACCATTAATCTGTACTACAGAGAGTAAGGAGCTAGCATGTTCCTTCCATGTTGTCTCAACATCCCTTTTCTTTGACTATAACCTAAAAATTAAAATTTAACAATAAAATAATAGTCATATTCCACCAGCCCTAACAAATGTGAGGACTGTCATATTGACTCCATCTGTTTATTTTTATAACAGCTTGAATGGAGCTATAATTTCCATAACATAAATTTTCTCTTTGTAAGAAAAGATTGAGTGGATTTTAATATATTCACAGAGCTGTAGAACCATTAATAATATGAAATATTAGAGTATTTCATGGCCTCATAATGCCCATACATATAAAATATTCTTAAATATTTTGAGAAATTGACAAGAGCATTTCCCACAGTTCTATTGTTGGGAGGGATGTCCTAATAGATACCTGCTGTGTCTAGTTGGTTTGTAGTGTTAGTCCAATTATGATCAGCTACTGAAAGTGGGGCAATGAATGGTTATTATTGGTGGATTGTCTCTCCCTTTAATCCTGCAGATGTTTCTTCATGTATTTGGTATTGTATGTTATAATCTTAGCTTCCTGAGAAGTTGTTCCTTTCATTCTAAAAGCCCTTCTTTCTCTTTGTCACTTTTTGTTCAGTGCTGGGGTCAAGCCAGGACCTTGTATGCCCTGGACAATTGCTTTACCTCTGAACTACACCTCTATTCCTTTTTCTTAACGTAAAATATTTTGCCTGGCATCTGTACCACTATTTTGGCTGCTTTGGTTACTGTTAGAATAATCATATTTTCTTTTAATATTTTGTATCTTTGAACTTAATGTATGTCTCTTTGCTAAAGTTTATCATGTTTACATCTTTGCCTCTCTAGAATTTAATGTAGTTTATGAGGTAAAGCTTTGATTTTTGATTTTTTTTTCCTAGCAAGCTACCCAATACAAACAAAAAATATTCCTAATTCTTCATTGATTTGAAACACCCGTTATACAGTATATATTGGGTCCTTAGAGGGCTTATTCTATTATAACTTATGTAAATGGTTTAGTTATCAATAGCCTTATATTTCTACCGGTTTGTTTATTTCCTCAATATTGTCTTTCTTTCCCAGATATTGAAATAGGTTTTTTTCACACAGTATATTCTCATCGCAATTTTCCTCCCTCGACTCCTCCCAGTTCCTCCCCACCTCCCTTCCCATCTGAGTCCACCCCCTTTCTGCCTTTTATTAGAAAGCAAACAAGAATCTAAGGGATAATAACAAAATGTAATGAGATAAAGCAAAAACAAACACATTGAAATAGAACAAAACAAAGAGAAGGAAAAGACAACCCCTTTAGAATCACAAAGGTGAGATAAGTAATAGAATATTTTCTATAAATTTCACAAATACAGATGGTCTGAATATTGTTACTGTAATTCTTACTTGATAGCCTTTTTTGGTATATAATATTATTATGATAATGTTAAAAACCTTTCTTTTTAATTAGACAAAAGGGAGAAATGTGCAATATTCCTTTACACTATGATTGGTTTAATAAAGACTGAACAATTGCTGGACAGGATAAGGTTGGGGGAGAGCCAAACAGAATGCTGGGAAGAAAGGTGGAGTCAGATGGAGTAGCGAGCAGATGCCAAGAGAAGCAAGATGGACAAGCTGTACTGAGAAAAGGTATCAACCTATGTGGCAAAGCATAAGTAAGAATTGTGGGTTAATTTCAATGTAAGAGTTAGCTAGTAACAAGTCTGAGCCATTGACTGAGCATTTATAATTCATATTAAGTCTCCATGTCTGTTATTTGGAGGTGACTGCTGGGACAGGAAAACTCTGCTTACAGATCACAATCAAGAATGCACATCCCATTCTAAATAATGAACAAATAAAGTAGAAAAATGATGCCTTTCTTTCTCCCTTCCTTCCTCTCTTTATTTTTCTTCTTTTATATTTAGTTATTTATGCCACAATAACTCAAAATGTGTTTTTTTAAGAAAGATTTTTCTAAAGAAAATTGTAAAGTTTAATTTTTGCTCATTTTAATACTTTTGAAAGTGCAAAAGTGAGCCAGGCAGTGGTGGAACACACTTTTAATCCCAGCACTTGGGAAGCAGAGGCAGGTGGATCTCTGTATGTCAAGGCCAGCTTGGTCTACAGTCGAGTTCCAGGACAGTCTCCAAAGCAACACAGAGAAAGCCTGTCTCTAAAAACAAAACAAACAAACAAGGAAACAAAATGTGCAAAAGTGAAAACAGACGCCATAACAGTGAAAATTATTTTTGATGGTAACATGATAGCAGGATAGATGAAGAGCAGGAAATGGTGATGTACATATTCCTGGAAACTCAGCCCTTCAGAGGCTGAGGCACAGAACACTAAGACAACTTGGGATCCACAGCTATATCCTATCATAAAAAGGGAAAAAATAAAGACAAAAGAGAATGAGAAAGGCTGGTGGTAAAGTTGCTAATCTACTGTCTGAGCTATGGAGTCCTTAACTGGAGGTTGTTCATGTTGTTTAATTCTGATTTCTACAGAGAAGCTATTGAGGCTCAAAGTCTGGAAACTGCAGGCTTCAGTTGTGTTTTTCTTCTAGAAAGGCCAGCCAGCACCACCTGTTTCTCTTGTTGCCTCTTCTGGAATCACTATTTTTAGTTTCATGCTTTTTCTCGTTAGTAACCTACTATTGTTAGAATGGCACATTTATTTTTAATGTGGGTTGATACTTTTACTTCAAAAAAAGATGTGTCTGGAGGAGGTGGATAATTTTCCCGTGTCAATCATGTATAAGCAAAATAACTGTGTGGGAAAAATAATTTGTTCTGGTCAAGCAAGGATTGAAGGGGAGGCAATTGGTGGGGAAGCATATGGCTCCTCAGGAAGCAAAACTCAGCATGATACCCAAGTGTCCCTCCCCCACTCTGCCTCCATTTTATTTCTGACCTCTCCCCATCTCCAGTGGGTTACTTCTAAATTTCAAAACAAACAAACAAGTAAATTAAATTCTCAAATACCTTACATTCCTTTTGTGAACGAAGTAGTCTAGTTCTATATTTGTGAGCCACTATAAACCTACAGTTAGGTTTTCAGTTGGGACATAAGCACAAGTTCTTTGGGCTCCAATAGAATTTTCTCTTCAGCCTACTTTGAGCAGGGAGGCCCTTCTTCGTTCAGAGGTGAAGCTGTGTACTTGCACAGTGTTTGTGGCTTTGTAAACTCATCCAACACTCTCAACTTCCTAAGTGAACCGGAAAATGGAGCGGTTAAGTGACCAAAACCATAGTGCTGCTCTTGTTTCAAAGGTCAGAGACATTCAGTGCTGCTCAGCCACAGCGCACACCTCAGCCCGAAACTGTCAAGGACTTCTGGGCAGTGCAACAGGACAACTCGAGTCTTAGTTTGGTTGAGACCTAAGTCAGAGTTAAGGAAAGGAGCCAGATGCCCCCTCTTTGTAATATGGGAGTCTGGATGTCCTGGGCTAGAGTTGCTGATGAGTGACAGGTGTGAAGTCCTGAAGTGGGAGGGTGACAGCAAATGGTTTTAGAAGTTTCTGATCACTGTTGCATTTTCCACTGTAAAAAGACAGACAGCTCTCCCCTGAAGGGTCTAAGAAAGGTTCTACGGGAGCAGCTGAGAGTGCTTAATCTGCCACCTTTCTGCTAGAAAACAAATACAAGAAAGAAAACTGCTTAGCAGTCTGTAGAAAGGAGCTGACAAAGTTCCCCTTTGGAAGAAGCTTTTTTGAGGTGGTGGGGGATCTGGATCTGCGATATAACGTTTGGAACAGAGGTCATAATGGATTTGCGTGTGGCACAGCCTAATAGCAGGGAGGGTGAGGCCCTGTGCCAGAGGACAGAACAAAAGCAAATGAAAGCAAGAGAGACCAGACTGCCCGTGGAGCCAGATGCCTTTCTACCAGCACCGGGGTAAGGATGCAAACTTCTCCTTTCAGCAGAGAAGCAGGGCGGATAACAACATGGAAAGGTCAGTATTTTTTTTTTCCCTAAATACTAGTAACAATGGTGCTAAGGAAGAAATTGGGAAAACACTTCCATTCACAGTGTCCATAAATGATTAAAACAGGACTAAGCCTAACCATGGGGGGTGAGAGACCTCTATTAGTCAAATCCTTGCCTTGGTCTTTGCTTTGAGAAAATCCTAGACACTAGGTTCCCAGTGGAGAATCATGAGAGCCTACATGGTGAATTTCTATGCTTAGAAGTTCCTGTGCCAGTTTAGGAAAATAGTTCCTGTCCTTAAACCATCCTGTCTCTGTCCCTGTTCCCTTCAACCATGAAAGAGCTAGGATGGGAGAAATGGGGAAATGGAAGCTAACAGGGTAGGACTGGCTATTCGCCACACCCCTGCCCCCCTCTGTCAAGGTTCTAGGCTACAAACGACTAGCTGTGTTTTGTTCTAGACATCTTGTTCACATTGGCCAGTCCATTCTGCTGGGCCCTGCGTTTCTCCCAGGGGTAGAACTCATTCACTGGGTAGCACTGGAATACAAGAATTCTGCTTTAAACACCCTCTGCTAATGGCTGTGAGGATAGAAAAAAGGGGAAACTAAGGAATCACAGGAAGGGAAGGAGAGCTCTCATCATTTGGAAATCAAGCATATCAGCACAATTAGCAGCATTTCCTCTGAAGCTTTTCTATGTGTGGATGATATTATTCTTATACAGAGATAATTTCAAGTTAATAATGTTAAAATAGCAGTAAACCATGCTAAGGCCTTAGAATGTGTGACATTTTTTTTCCTTTTTCTGGTATTTTCAAGGGATCTCATAAGACTTTTGTTTACAATAAAACACCTATTCCTATGAACCCTGTGATCTATGATATCCTTATCAGCTCTAATCCTATCCAGCACACCCCAACAAGGACCCCATAACCCCATTCAAGTCTTTAGTTACTTTGAAGATAGGGATTCAGAATCCACCAAAATCACATATGTGGCTATGTAAAAACAATGAGAGGCAACCCCAGAGGAAGCTCACATCTACACTCTTTTAACACTTGAACTTAAATTTATGTTAAAAATCTGTTTGAATAAATTCTAACTCTGCTTCATACTGACTCCTCCTGAAATTCTTTTCTGTGAAGTTGGGATTCCTGACAGCATCTGAATGGAGGGCTCTTAAAATAACTCCTCAGGCTGCAGGTGGCAGCAGCATAGAGCTGTGTCCCAGACCCTACAGCTGCTGATCGGATTTGCGCTATCTGAAAACAGAAAGCTGGTCATCATTCCATGTCCATAGAACAGGAAGAAAAAAAGCTCACTTCACAGACTGTCCGAAGGATGAAGGCAGCTAACTCGAGAAAATGCTTGTCGCATGGTGGATGTGCTGACCGTTGGGTTTTCTCTCTCCTACAACATACATTGCAAGCTTCCCGAGGATGAAGACCAGATAGGACTCATATACCGATTTCTCAGGTTCCTGGCAGGGAATCTGGGACGCAGGAAATGCTCAGTGGATCATTGGATTGGAGGAGTGAGAAGAGCAGAAACCAGTTGTCCCGTCTCCATCCTCCCAGGCCTCACAGTGCTTTGAAAGTGAAACTGATAATTTGACTACTTGCATCCTGTTGGTCCAAGGCAGTGATCCTCAACCTGCGGGTCAAGACCTTCTTGGGGGGAGGGGTAGAATGACCCTTTCACAGGGGTCACCTATCAGATACCCTGCAAATCAGAGATTTACATTATGATTCATCACAGTAGCAAAATTACAGTTATAAAGTAGCAACAAAATAATTTAATGGTTGGGGGTCACAGCAACATGAGGGGCTGTGCTAAAGAGTGGCAGCAATGGGAAGGTTGAGAACCACTGGCCCAAGAGCTATGTCTAGGGCACTACCGTCCATGTGGGAGTTCAGGCAATTACTGTTCTCCAAAAGACCCATCAATAATGACATCTTGTCTGTAAAAACTTACCTTCCTTGCTCCTTCGGCAGAATAGCTAGAAAGTACATGCTCTACCCAACCTACCAGAAAGCTGCCCTGAACTCCAGTGGCCAGATGTGGTCCCCTTGATACCCACTCTGGTGTTTCCTTCTTGCCTGTTTCTCTTGACATCCCCTCCAGATAAACTACTTACACAGAAATCCCTGGTCGACACGTTGGGGAAGCTAAATGATGGGAGACTAAGTAAATTTGAAATGTTTGTGCCACATGAGGCTCTCAGGAGTGAGGCCATTCCCCTCTCACCACACCCATCCCTCCTCTCACCTGGTTTGAGATCTCTGTATAAGCTGATTGTCCTTACTCTCGTTCACCTAGGCCAGCACATCTGCCAAGTCTCAGCTGCCTTCGTGCTGGCTGTGGTGGCTCTATTTTAGCTGGCTGATTTCCAGGCCCCATAGCAGTCCTGTGACTGATGTGGCTAAGCAAATCGTGGCTTTTCTTGGTTCTAAGATGACCTGGGCTTGCTCAGGGCTTATAATCCTGATCCGATTTGCCTGCTGTCAAGAAGACAGTGACTGAACATTGTTACATTTCTCTTGGATTCTATTAAGAGTCTCTGTATCCTTGCTTGTGAGTCTGTATGCTCTCTGCTAAATAATGAACTGAAGAGTACAAAATGCTACTTTGCCATGGTGGGGAAGTGTCAGTGGCTTTCCAGAGGGAGGCTCTTTCTCCCTTGGTCAGTCATCTCGAAGCTGCCCTCTCTCCAGTGGTAGAACCAGAAAAAAGGCCCAGAAATGGACATTTTGATGACTTGTAAACTACTAGTTTTTAAGCCTGCTTTTCATGTTTTTCCTAGGTTCTCTTATCTGTATTTTTCTCCACATCATTTACAACAACAAACTCTTGTGACTGTGTTGAATTATAAAGGACCAAAACGGATCTTTTCTTACTGGTTCTCAGCACTCTGGCTGGACAGTCACGGCACAGAGGCCATGGTGATTACCAACTCATCTTCCCTCACCCCATTCTAAGTCATCTGAGGTTTTGTTTGTGTTTGCTTTTGTGCTTTAAATAGGCTCCCTTTATGTTGTCTATGATGGCCTTGCTCTCACTATTCATACCAGATCGGCTGCAACTTCCAAGTGCTGTGACCACAGAAGTACACACTGTACCTTGCTTCTTCACTTTTGAGTTTCAAAAGGATATTCAAAGCTACCACTTACTTGTTTGTTTTTTTAAATTACCTTTATTTTTAAGTATGTGGGTGTTTTGCCTGCATGTATGTCTGTGCATTGTGTTCAAGCAGTGCCCTTGGAGGTCAAAAGAGGGTGTCACAAGCCCTGGGACCGCAGTTACAGATAATTGTGAGCTTCCATGTAGGTGCTGGAAATTGAACCAGGGTCCTCCAGAAGAGCAGGCGAGTGCTCTTAATTGCTGAACCAGCTCCCCTATCATTTATCTATCTATCTATCTATCTATCTATCTATCTATCTATCTATCTATCTATCTATCTATCTATTTATTTATTTTTGTTTTTCGAGACAGGGTTTCTCTGTGGTTTTGGAGCCTGTCCTGGAACTAGCTCTTGTAGACCAGGCTGGTCTCTAAATCACAGAGATCCGCCTGCCTCTGCCTCCTGAGTGCTGGGATTAAAGGCGTGCGCCACCACCGCCCGGCCTTCCCCTATCATTTATGATGTACCTCCTAGGTGCAAGGCTTTTGCTACTTTGTTTGCATTCCTTGTTTCATTTAAGTCTCATGTCAACTGTCTAAGATAGGTATTTTTCCCTCTTGTCTTGCACATCAGGAAACTGAAGCTAACAGATTTCAAAAACAGCTAGGAAGGTATAAAGCTAGGATTCAAGCCTAGCCTTCAACAGAGGTCATGGGCCTATTGGCTACTCCTCATCCACCAATCCCCCTGCCTAGCCTTAGGTTCCCAACTTGCCTGTTGGGATCCAGAAAAGCTAGACCTTTTCATTTATGCCATGAAGCTAATACCAGCTTCCACTTTTGCCACTCCCCTTTTCCAGGCATGACCTGCTGTGAAGAAGCACTATTGTTCATCAGGGCTTCAGTTTGCCCCCGAGATCATCCCTATGGAATCTATGTGTTTAGTCTATTTGTCATCTCAGGCATCTGCATTCCTACCTCCCCTGAAACTACCATACACTCCAGTATGTGTCTAGAGCCAACACACCCAGTTTGTTCTCTCAAGAGGGAAGGACACCTTTGCTATAACACAAAGATGGTGACTTTTATCGAGGCCAGGACTAGATCACCAAGATGATAAATTTGTGGCATAGTCTTAGATGACCTGTCCTCAGCATCCCCCTACGGTACCCTTGACTAAGCAGAAAGTCTGGAGTTGTTTCTCTAGATCAGTTCTTAAGCTTTGTCCTCTCTCGATCACAGCCGTGTGAGAAATCTGCATTAGCTCTTGATTTGGATGAGGAAACTCTTTATTTGGTGAGGATAGCTTGGCTTGAACCTGTGGGTAGGTTTCCTGATGGTCCAGAGCCTACCTATGGCGATTTGTAAGCAAGAAGATCAGCATGGTAACAATTAGGCCAATCACAAATAAATCCCAGTATTGTCCAACGGTGCTGTCTACTTTCAGCCACTTCCATCTCATGGTAAACTGCTGGCAAGAGGCATTCAGTCAAAAACAAAACCAAAACCAACAAGCAAATAAACAGTTGCAGCGCTTGACTGTAGTCAGAACCAGCTCTTCTCTCAAGCCTGGCACTGCCACCCTGCCCCCAGACTACCATCCATCTTAGAAGATGGGATCTATTTCAGGGTAGAGCCCATACGTGGGTTTAATTACCACCACTAAAATAACCACAGAGTTGTATAAAATATAGCTGGACAAGGTGGCGCTTGCCTGTCATCCCTGTGCTGGGAAGCCTGAAGCAGAAGGGTCTCAGATTTGAGGTCAGCCTGGGTTACATAGTGACTTCCAGGTCAGCCTTGATTATGTCATAAGGCCCTGTCTCAAAAAAAATTAATGTCTGCGTTTAAGAAATACAGCTCTTTGTGGTATCACTTGCCACCTGCCATCTGCTCACCCGTCTCAGATTCCGATGGCAGGAGCTGTGTTTTGAACAAGTATATATAGCATATCTCCGCTTAAGGCTTTGAACACAGTGTGTGCGGGAAGAGTATCTGCTGAATTAATTCACTGGTTGTACTATACACTGTCAACACATGCTCAACAAGCAGAGTTGCCGTGTGCTAAGTACAAGACTTTGCATTCCACTTATCAAAGAAAAGTTAGCTAAATAAAAAAAAATCACTCCCTTCGTAAGCCTCATCACTTTGTCCCAGAGTTTCTTAGTTTCTAGAATCGATTTGAGACAAACTTACATTAAAAAACAGGATATCTTGGAGCAAATGCACAGTTTCCAGCTTCATAAGGGCAAAGAACACAGGTATGTGAGCATCTGGGCTTGTCTGAGCAGCCATGTCGTACAATCTTCGGGCCAGATGAAGGTCCTGGAAAGAAAGAGTCCCATCTCTATCAGGCACAGATTCTTTCTTTCTTTCTTTCTTTCTTTCTTTCTTTCTTTCTTTCTTTCTTTCTTTCTTTCTTTCTTTCTTTCTTTCTTTAAGATTTCCGTCTCTT
>NW_004949101.1:8126522-8139086 GCF_000317375.1 Microtus ochrogaster | reverse complement strand
AAAAAAAAATATATAAAAAAAAAAAAAGAAATATCACAGTTTCTATTTGGTAGGTAGAATGGGCCCACGAAATTGTCCATGCCCTCAGCATGGCAGGAGAGGGAGATGGGAAGTATGAGAGGAACTCAACCTTGCTGGGTGCTGGGGTGCGGGGTGCGGGGATCACAGGGAAAGAACCAGAAGCAACTCAAAGAGCCAGCCAGGAAACGGGGCTTGGTCTTAACACTGACAGGGAACTTAGTTCACTAACAACCTGAATCAGATTGAAAACACATTCTTTCCCACTGCCTCCAGTACAGAATTAGCCTTGATTTTAGTCTTGTGAGACCATAAGCAGAGTCAGGCCATTTAGACTCTTGACCTACAGACCATGAGAAAATCAGCGTGCTGTAAATGGCATCTGTGATGGAAAAATAACACAGGCCTTGAAAGCCATTCTTATATCATCCGGGGTTAGTTAGCTCGAACTTGAGGTACCATGAGTACAGATCCCTATGTGTAGATAGCTAATAATAATCATACAATCTCTGTAGTGTGTATCATAGAATTTGTTTATTTATTTGTCTTTGTCCAGGTCCTTGACTGTCTTGGACTATCTTCAAAAATAAGTTTAATAAGGTGCCTACTACATAGTAGGGCTGGGTTTTTTTTTCTCCTAAGCTCTTTACTCTTTGGACTTTTGAGGGGAGGTTGTCACCCAGCTCCCAAATAAATCACACACGGAGGCTTATTATTACTTATAAATGCCCAGCCTTAGCTTGGCTTATTTCTAACCAACTTTGCTTAAATTATGCCATCTTTCTCTTGCCTCTGGGCTTTTACTTTTTCTTCTGTATATCTTATTTCACTCTTACTCCGTGGCTGGCTGACTGGCCCCTTCTTTCCTCACTCCTTGATCTCTCTCCCTTACTTTTTCTCCTTCTACTTATTCTCTCTGCCTGCCATAGCACATCTTAAAATAATATTCTACAACATAGGGCTTCAATAATTCTTACAAAATGAATGGCTGGGCTATTTTATCTTTTAGGTTGGAATTTGATTTTTGAAATGATGTGTTATATTTGGGGGCCTTTTCCTTATTGAATTGTTACAAGGCAGATAGTTATTTTCCAGCTACTTATGGCTTATATTTCTATTTTTTATTTTATTTTTGTCTTGTTGCTTAATATTGATAAAAAGACTTCTAAGGAATATTCCTTTAAAACATTTTTACATTTAGTGTGTGTATGTGTGTGTACTATCGTTCCTAAGTGGAGTACAGAGGCTGGCTTTCAGAACTCTCCTTCCACCATGTGTGTTTCATAGATTGAACTAGGTCATAGGTCATCAGGCTTGGTGACAAACTCCTTTACCCACCGAGTGTCTCTCTGGCACAGGAGTATTGTTTTCAAAGCATCTTTCCCAGAATAGTGTTTTTGTTGGGTACCTATGGACTAAGGAGAGTTTTTTTTCTTTTTTCCCCAGAAATTCATTTTGGTTTTGGTTTTGGGGATTGAATTCAACACTTCATACATGCTAGGTTACCACCACGCTGCATCCTCAAACCCAGGTGTCTTTTTAGGCTTCAGTACTTGTGAGTTCTTGGGCCCTCTGCTAATCCTTGTCCTATGTAATGTCTTCCCTCAGCTGTGTTCTGCTCTCTGCATTAGCTCCCTCCTTCCCCCTCCCTCCTTCCCCACCCCTAAGAAAGCAGGGTCTCACTATGTGATCCTTGCTTGACCTTGGACTCACAATCTTCCAGACAGCCACCTCCTGAGGACTGGGATCACAGGTGTGTGTCACCATACCTGGCTCATTTCTTCCTTTTAATTTTTTGTTAGTTTTGTTTTTTGTTTTAATTGCACCATATACTTTTCTTCGCTCCCCTCCCTTTCTCCCCTCTCACCTTCTACCCTTTCCTGTGACCCCCCCATGCTCCCAATTTACTCAGGAGACCTTTTCTCTTTCCTATTTAGATCCATGTATGTCTCTCTTTGGGTTCTTTTCATTGTCTAGGTTCTCTGGAGTTGTGGATTGTAGGCTGGTTTCCTTTGCTTTATGTCTAAAAGCCACTTATGAGTGAGTACATATTATATTTGTCTTTTTGAATCTGGGTTATCTCACTCAATATGTTTTTTTCTGGAGTCATCCATTTGCCTGAAAATGTCAAGATGTCATTATTATTATTATTATTATTATTATTACTATTATTATTATCTGCTGAGTAGTACTCTATTGTGTAAATGTACCACATTTTCTTTATCCATTCTTCAGTTGAGGGGCATCTAGGTTGTTTCCAGATTCTGGCTATTATTACAAATAATGCTGCTATGAACATAGTTGAGCACATGCTGATCTCCAAAATATAAAAGAACTCAAGAAACTTGACATCAAAAGAACAAATAATCTAATAAAAAAATGGGGTACAGACCTAAACAGAGAACTCTCAACAAATGAATCTCAAATGGCTAAAAGGCATCTAAGGAAATGCTCAACATCTTTAGCCATAAGAGAAATGCAAATCAAGGTAACCCTGAGATTTCATCTCACACCTGTCAGAAAGGCCAAGATCAAAAACAATCATGACAGCTTATGCTGGAGAAGATATGGGGTAAGGGGAGCATTCCTGCATTGCTGGTGGGAGTGCAAACTTGCATAGTCGCTTTGGAAATCAGTATGGCGACTTCTCAGAAAAGTAGGAAACAATCTACCTCAAGACCCAGCAATAGCACTGTTGGGTATATACCCAAAGGATGCTCATTCATATCACAAGACATGTGCTGCCTCATTTCTTAAAGACTTCTAAGCTTCAAAGTCTGTTAAATAAATTTGTTGGAAGCCAAAAAAGAACATTCTCACCTGAAGTACTTAAAATTCAGAAGATTGGGACAAATCTTCCCAGCATGAAAGAAAACAGATGCTGTAAGGCCTAGCCTGTGTCTTAGTTTCAGCGCAACATAGGTGAGCACATGTGATATGAATGAGCTTCATAATGTGAGCAATCACCGTATCAGGTGTTTGTGATAAACGTACAGACGAGTGAAGGAGAGTCAGACCGTAACATTCTAGAATTAGGTATCTTAAACCTGGGAATATACTGAAGGATTTGAGAGGAAGGAATACATAGCCTAGGCTATATTTAGAAGAAAAGCGGTATATGAGGCTGTTGTTATCAAGAACAGTTAAGTCTAAGAAGGCACTGAATTTCAGGAAAGAAGTCGAGGAATTATTATGCCAGGAAGGTATTTTCAGTTTGTGTGTTTGTCTGCATTGCCTTTGGGACAGTAAGGGTAGTAATGGTTTGAAGGACTTAGACTTTATCCACAATATCATAGTAGTGATAGATGAATTGAACATTCCTTAAGGTAATGCTAACAATCGTAACAAATAAACTCCCCGAATTCAGGACACTTAACACTGAAAGGTTTGTTTTTACTTTTAAGGAGCATTTTAACATGGATGTTCCTGGGTGGTAGAGGATTTTTCCCCCCACTGGTAATTAAGAAACTCTGCGTTTCCCCCAGAACCTCTGCTTTCTGCTGTGATCCATCAACAAAGTGCAAAATGGCCAGGGAGAAACTGCTTTTATGTACTGGCTGCCTTAGAACAAATGGCACCTTTGTCTTAAGCAGCTGTGGGGTGGGGTGGGGGAGAAGGCACATGATGCAAAGGATGTTGGGAAATGTAGTCCAAGTAGGTAGGCATCCTTCCATAAATATTCTAAAGACTAACAATTATAAGTCTCTAGTGGGCAGAGGTATTTCTGTTATAAATGTAATGGGAGAACAGCAGAATTGAAGGCACCAGGTAGCCTTTGCAACAGACCAACGTGAAAAAAAAATTCGAACTGATCCAGAGTAGAGACAGTTGGAATAGCCAGGAGAAATGGATAGCAGGCTTTGTTCATAGCATAGCTTCTGAAGTAATTAAAAAATAGAAACTGCAGAAGAGTTTCATAGTAATTTGTGAGCTGAATGCTCGCGTTTTCAAGTTTCTATCCTCAGTTAATTTTCCTTCAGGCGTGTGGGACAGCTCTATCCTTACAGCAAGACAACCAACATCTTCATCAGGTGAGCCTAGTCTGCTTGCAAAGGATCCTTACAGCTGGGCCTGTAGAGTTTTGATACTCCCTGACAGCAGGGAGTTGGGGAAGGTCACTGGGTCCTCAGTTACTGTCTAGCTACTTCTTACAGCCCCCTTGGTAAGTCTGTCCTATTTGCACGTGGCCTCAGGGAGGCGCTAGAGTATATAGGCTTGGGAAGCTCAGGGAGAGGGGTCCATCTTTTTGGCTATGGAGAGGCTAACGTCCACGCTTGATGAAAACTTGCCCATGTGGTTGCTTTGGGGTCATCAACTGTCCTGTCAGCGACTCCTAACCCGTGTTCTGTAAGTAAAGCACTACACCCCTCACCCCAACTCATTAGTTCCCCTGGGGTGAACTGTAGTGGAGCCATTCTTTTTTGTTTTGTCCTTGGGAGTTTAGAAGGTGTGGCAGGGGTTCTGTTTACATCTCTGGCAGAAGAGGGGTTTGGGAAACAAGGCATTGTTTTATGTTCCTACGGTGACACAGTCTACCCTAACCCTGTGTTTAGATCAAGCTGCCCACTGAGCTGAGGTGCTTCTCAGTGAAGCTATTAGGATAGGCGTCTGCGTTACCTTAGGCCCACCGTCTGTTCCCAAAGACAAAAGCGCACATTCTCAGAGGCTCTCTGGAAATGACATTACCCTCACTTTTGTCTCACGGGTTTGCACGAGGATTTACGGTAACAAGGACTGTGGTGTGCCACACTGATGGAACTCTACAGTGAGGACAAACGCTAGAAAGGCCATTCTCCCAATCGCTTTGGAATAAGTTTGGGGGTTGAACTCATCAGAAAGCTTGTTTTTGAAACTTAGAGTCACTTCACTAATTTGTCTGAGATGATGAAATTAAGTTTGCCCTGAATACTTGGTAATTATTTTTCTAATTGCTAAACGAGGAGCTTAGTAAGGACAAAGCATAGTGATCTCTCACCAGCTGAATCCAAAGTCCTGATAGAGGTCGGAGAGCAGCCCCTGGGTTCTAGTCTGTCTTTCTTTCTTTCTTTCTTTCTTTCTTTCTTTCTTTCTTTCTTTCTTTCTCTCTCTCTCTCTCTCTCTCTCTCTCTCTCTCTCTCTTTCTTTCTTTCTTTCTCTTTGGTTTTTAATGTAGATGCTTTCTGTCAAAACAACCAATCAACCAACCAAAAACCCATGATACCTCCAGTGAGGAAAACTGATCAGTTTGATCACAGTGAATGACCTGTGAGTTAAGAGGAAACCTGGCAGGAAAGAATAGAAAAGGGACAGAGAGAAGAACCTGTGGCTAGTTTTTCTGCGTGTGGAATGGATGTCCCAACAGCTGCTATCTGAATAGTGAAGGAAGTGCCCAGCAGAGAGGCTAACTGGTGGGTATGGAGGAAAGAAAACCAAAGCCATTGGTACAGTCCAATGCGGGGCCCTTGACAGTCCTCTCCTGCAGTCTTGGCCATGTGTCATGAGAGGATGTGCCATTGGGCCTCTGTGTACACAGGAGAAAATGGTCTCACTGTGCTGAGGATGTGGCTATTAAGAGTGAGCCCTGTTTTGAATTACCCTGGGCGGGAGAGCTAACTTAGTGAACACACTGAGTGGGGTCATTTGTACATTTTCTGTAAACAACGCTTCTCTTGGGTTTTGGTGTTTTATATGAGGACTTAAATGATCTTATTGAAACCTTAGCAGATGTTCAAATTCTCTTCTGATCCAAGTGACAGTCATTCCACATAGTGTATAACAACAAAGCCTTTTCACACAGGCTTGTTCATTTAATCCTCTAAGCTGGAGGGTAGGCCAGGTATCATTAGCTCTGTTTCAGTGATGTGGCTGGTGGTGGGATGTGGAGAGTCAACAAATAACATTCAGAGAAATATCCGGTTTAGCATTCGGTCCTGTCCATTTTACAGAGGTAGCTCACCTCTGCTAGGAGTGGGAAAATGGGTTGGATTTGGTGTTGACAAGTTATTTCTCAGGGCTGACTGATGAAAAATGGTCGGGCAAAGGCAGGCTGCAGCGAGGACAAGACAGTGTTTTCTGCATGACCCAGCAGTCAGGGCCAGAATAGGAAGCCTTTGGCTGTAGAGAGCACTAGCTCAGCGGTTCTCAGGAAACTCCCTACTAATAATCCTCACCCAGACGGAAGAAGAGAGCACAGAGAGCCAGGAGGCTCCACGGCACTTCACTCTAGAACTATTTAGGAACAGAAGCGCCATGGAGAGAAACGTGCTTTGTTGCTAAGTATGACTCATTGTTGGTCCCATTTTTTTTTTCTGAAATTGTTTGGGATCAGATATGCCTTGCATAAAATTCTGGATCCACCACTAAGGAAACTCTGCAAAATGATTTTATAACTGCAGTGTGGATTTCTGATGCTCACAAGGACAGAGTGCTTACCTCAATATAGATATGTATTTATATATGTACATGTATATCACACCTAACCAAAACTGGTTAATATTGACATTTAACATACCTGCCTCCTCCTTTTGTACTCATAATACATCTCTGACTAATCTAACCTCTGCCTAAGGGATTTTTTTCCCACTAGTTTGCACTGTTAGGGCGCTCTTTTATTAGTGAACATGCCTCAAGCCAGATGTGGGCTCTATAACCTCTTAGGTGTCTTTAGAGTGCCCAGTATGGTGTCATGGAGATGATGACTGCTTTGTAAGATGAATGCATGCCACCTAAATCTATAGCCCAGGCCTCGTTCCACCTTCCTGTTATAGTTGACCATTTAGGAGATGGTGGAGATGTCAATGCTTAAGTCACATCAATGAAGAGGTGGAGACTGGGCTCACCACAAAAATATGTGTTGGGAAAAGGAGGGATACGTGAATCAGATTGGCCCAAATTAGATTTCTTCTATTCATTAATTGTATACTTGGAGGACATGAAGGCAATAGTGTAGTTATATGTGTTAGCACAAGGAAGAGGGACTCTTTTCTTTCTTCTACATTAATGGCATTGATGAAATTCCAAACATTTATAATTTTTTTCTTCTTACACAGCTGTCATTTCTAGCTTTGAAAAAATGCAATTACCTTTGCGATACCCAAGCCGTGCTCATACATATAGGCCAGATTGAACATGGCTTGTGCACTGTGATGCTTGTCTGCTGCGATGCTGTAGTGAGTGGCTGCTGTTTCATAGTCTTTCTTAGTCCCATAACCATAGTAATGGTAATCTCCAATTTTCACTCTAGCGAAAGCATTCCCTGAGAGGAAGACCGGAAAGAGAGAATAATAACGCAGAGATTCGTGTACAGTCCTCTGTAAGTCCACCTAGTAAGCTGCAAAAACACCAAATACATACACTTACATGCATATGTACACATGAGATAGGCAATATCTCACAGGTAAGATTACATATACTGTATGAAAGACAAGACACAAATACGATGCTAGTCATGTTCGTTGCAGGATAATATTCGTGATTATAATGTTCTGAAAGAAATAATAAACTACACATAAATACCTATTTGTAGATAGGATGGCAACTATTAGAGAACTGGATCCCATCTTACCTGCCCCTAGAATGCCTTTCTAAAACTCTACTCTCATCTAGCCCCATAAGGGCAAAGCAAGAACTGGAAGGCTCTTAATTACCTAAATTGTTCGGGAGCCCAGTATGGTACTTGATAAATATTTATGGAATGATCATGCTAGGATATTTTTAGAAAATGCCTTCCCTGGAGCTAATTTAGGATATTACTTTCCAATAAGCATGGATATATCATGAACGGAGGAAATCACATTACTTTCAAAGATTTGCGGCCACTTAGAAATGGCTTTTGAGGGTATGTGTGTATCTCAGGAGATGGCCATGCTTCTGTTTCCTAAAAGAATGTGGGTTGAGAGGATGAGGGAGAATTTATGATGGACATTTGTCTTAGCTGTGGACAACGCTTCCCAAAATCCAGGCTTTCTTGGAAAATGGGAACCAGTGTATTAGGGTCTGAGGTATGTCTTGACATATAGGACTCCCTTCCAAAATTCTTTCCCAATGTGGTCCAGGGCTGTGGATTTCTTTTAAAGTTCTACCTTTGGTTAACAAAATTCCTCTAAACTTCTAATTCAAGCACAGACACTTGAAAGATATGTGACACCATGAGCCATCTTTGTTTTCCTCTGAGAAGAGCCAACATTTTAAAACTCATAAGCTGATGAAGACATTAGGTTTCAGATTTTGCTTCCTACATGATTCACACAAAATGTACAGGTAAGTGGAAGCAAAGGCCAATAGGGATGTCACTGAGGGCTAACTACAGAGGCCAGGAGAGACATGAGGCCCCAAAGAGAAACCTACTCCATCTCTAGTTTTGTTCCAATCTGTCATGCTGACCCCCAAGGTTACTGCTTGACCATAGTCACAAAGGGATGGGACACCTGTGTAATCTTAAGCTTTGCAGTTAAGAACAGGATCTCCCAAGTCTCTGAGAATGGAGGACAGTGACCAAGCTTGTGCTCAGAGCCACAGTACCCGAATGAGTGCATGTGGCAGTTCTGACAGGCTCCTGGGTAGATCTGTTGACTAGAGATGTCTACTTCAATCCCATAGCTGCAAGGTGGTTCTGGGCCCTGATGTCTCAGTGGCTCTTCATATGAAGAAGCATTAGTGACTAATTGGAATTTCATTATTTGAATTCCTACCTTTTGTGAGCCACTCAGCAGCCATAACTTTGAGATGAGTATGTCTGACCTTTTGACACAGGGTTATTTTGAGCAATCTAGCAAGTGTGTGTGTGTGCTCTATTTAATATTAATGTCTCTTCATTTTTTGCTTCTTTTTTCTTTGGTCCAATTTCTACACCATTTCCTGGCTTGAAATAAACATGTATTTGTTGCAACCGAGCTGATTTGCTATGGCTGAGAGATTGCTGGTGTTGTTTTCTCGCTCCAAATAAGGTCTTTATTGCATTTTACAAAACATAGAATTTCTCACTAAAATCGCATTGATGGCTCGCTGCTGTGTTACCAGCTCAGCTGGGTCTGCGAAGGCACCACTGTGGTTTTTTCCCCTCTGCTTCATATTAGCATCAGCTGAGAATCATTTTTTTTATCCTATTACTTCCTGTTAAAAGGGATGATTCAGCCTTAACAGGAGATGATTTTCAAGAAACCTAATTGGAAATAAAATTGCTCTCTTATTGCAAGAGTTCCTCACACATCCAAATGCCAACCGTGACAGCTGTGCCACATCGCTCTGATTTTAATACTATAATTCTAGGGGGGAAATTGGAAGGGACATGGTGATGCAAATACCACCTGCCAATGCTGTTCTGAGCAATGATAGTTTACGTTCCTTACCACGTGTGAAACCAGCAAGTAGGAAGGCCTGGAGGGTGCCAAGAAAGGATCTTCCCACTTTTTTTTTAATTCTAACATATTGATAGTTAAATATCTGAAGTGTGTTGTCATCATCAATGTCTCATTTTAGAAGAGAAGTCAGATGTAGTTGGCACATAAAATTACTTTTGCCTACAGACTCGGAGACACAGGTCACATCTCAGATCGGCTCAGCAAACAACTCAGCCAATGAATGGCTAAAGCCAGCCCCAGATAATTGTTTTCTTGAGTAAAATTATCCTGTTTCGAACAACAGTTCTGGTACCATGGAGACAGAGACAAATTCTGAGGGCTTGCTAAACTGAGAGACTTTGAGAATAATGAAGAAAATGAATGCTCAGAAATGACCTCTCACAGCAGAGCAATTTCAAGTGCCCTCTGCTTGACACCCTGTACCTCTGTGCCTCGGTTCCCAACCACACAACTGAAGCAAATCAGAGGACTAGCCATCGATGTGGTCCAGCTATGTGCCTATTTTGATCTGTTTTATACCTTGGATGGCGGCTCGGTTCCATAGCAGAAGTGCCATTGGATACATCTTCTCTTTCTCCAGAATTTTAGCCTTTTCTAAAAGAAAAAGGAAAGAAAAAAAAAAGAGAAGGAACTATTCCATTAAAAAGGCTTAAACGAGGACATATTAAGCCATTTTTGCATATGCATGGTTGGGGAATTGAGAAGATCTTATCTTACTAGATTCCAAGATGAATGCTGAATTGCTTTGAGCGACTTCGTATCCCATTTCTGCCAGCAGTGCGTACTGAATGAGAGAAGAGTCTACATCGCCATCCTTATAGGCAAAGTAGGCTGTCAGGAATTTCTCAGCCCAGTGGCCAAGTTCGCAGACACCTTTGTAAAGCTGAAGGTGGAAAAAGGAGTCAAACGGGCTGGTTAGCTTCAGGCCACACAGTGATCTGTGGTCCTCGTCTTCAGCTGCTGATGGCCGAGCAGACAAGAACGTTTTTCTAAAATTGCCTGGCTTTTGAAAATCATTGAGGGTGAAGAACTAATACGTGTATAGGCACACAGATTCTCAGGGTAGCTTTGTCTCTAGCGAACTGTTCTCCGGCTCCTTTTAATTTGTGTAATAAACTTTCCTGGCTTGGAGGCTATTCGAGAGGATAAGAATATCAATTTGGAGGGTTTTGTTGTTGATAGTGTCATTTTCCAGGCACCAGTGCTCTGCGCGCGCGGATGAGGCTACAGCTGATGTGGCAATGAGGAGGATGGAAAGGCAGCGCCTGAGGGTATAGGTGACATGACGGGGAAGGAGGTGTGGGGAGCTCCATGGGGACAAATGTCAACTTAGCTGAATAGCCCTTATGTAACTAAAAGAGGTTAGCCATACATAATTCATTAGGAAGTTGGCAAAGGAACAAATCTAAAGATAGATTATTAGCTGGGAGCTTTTGAAGTGAGTTTCAGAGGGACCAGATTGCAACGTGGAGGTGTTTGTACTGATGCAGCGGACGTATTTAATAAATCAATGAAGGGCATTAAGGTCCGGAAAGCATTCTTTTGAAAAGTACATTACTGGCTCAGGCCGAAAGAACCCACTTTCTCAATTGTCATCCGAGTCATCTAAAATCTAAGGACCCTGTTTTCTGGGAAGGAATGGGCTACATTTCCTAGACTAAATCAAGCCTGCCTTTCCTGAGGAGTGACTCCCATCTCACTGGGAGTGCCAGGTTGCTCTGGTGGTTTGACTCTGAAGGCTGAAGCCCTTCTAAATTCCAGAGGCAGATTGTGACTGCAAGGAGGAGCCAGACTCCAGAGAGGAGGGGCTCATTGTTCGCCTTCTCTCCCCCAATTTAACTTACACTATCATTTCTCCTCCTGTCAAATGGTGGTGTTCGTTGCCAACAGCAAGAAAAGATCTATGTAACAAAAGCAGCCTCCCCACTCCGTGTGACCCCAAGTTTACCTCCACGGCCGTTCTGCATGATCTTAGCACCCCAGTTCCAGTTGCGTACATCTCGGCTAGGTAGTAAATGGCGAGAGGCTGCCCGCTCTGAGATGCCAAGTAGAAATATTTGAAGGCAAGTTTATAATCCTTCCACACTCCAGAGCCGGCTGAAAATGAAAACTCTTTTAAGCCATTTTTTTTTTTGGAAAAGCATTTTATGGATATAATAGTCATAGTGATACCCAACAAGTCTAAACAGGATGGGAAAAACCCTAAAACCATAAGTAAAACTACTTGAGAGTCACTATTTTGGGGGGCAAGTGGCTGAGTCAGTCTATGATCTTTATACATTCAGAAAAATTAAGAAACAAGTGCTATTCAGTTTCATGTACATAGGAAGACAAAGAAATGTGTGTCACAGGAGTTCTTTTGTGATCTTACTGTCATCTTCTCTCTGTGCCCCCCCCTCCTCTCTCTCCTCTCTCTCCTCTCTCTCCTATCTCTCCTCTCTCTCCATGTAGATCTCAATCAGCCACAAACACAGAGCAGGCAAATCCCAGGTCCAGGAAGGGCAGCTCTGTCTGAGCTCATGATGGGAGGAGAGGCAGAGGCATTTGGTGCTGGGCAGAGTTGGTACATCTCTAGCAGGTGAGATTCTTGGCTCAGCTCTCTTGTTAACTGTTATTCCTCTTTCTGAGTCATTCCCATCTAGGGACTTCACTTGCAAAAAGCAAAGGGGCTTTCCCTGGATTGGCTTCACATTCCCTCCCAGCTCAAAAGTTTCATGGTTTTTAAAAGCAATGCCACACAGGAATTAAGCTAGAGCCAGCCTGGCATGGGGGCACATGACTGCAATCCTAACACTCCAGAGACCATGGCAAGAGGGTGACCAGTCTAAAGCCAGCTCAGGCTACACAGTGAGACTCTATGTCTAAACAGATAAGTAAATAAGTAAAATTTGAAAAAATTAAAGAGGAGCTAGAAGTCTGGTGACAGATTGCTTGGGATTGAATCCCAGCCTGACTGTGTCATCTTGGGTAGAATGTGTGGCCTTGATATCACCCAGTCAGCTCAGCTATAAGCTGTGGGGTGTCCATATGTTGAGAGAGTAAAATGAACTGGAACATGCAAAGCCATTGCTATTATTCTCTCCTAGAAGCTCGAGGAATTGGACAGATTGTAAGCTGAGGACTTGGAGCAAATTAGGAGAATATGATGTCAAACACGATAAAAAACAGGCTGTCTTAGCTGGACCACAGTGGCAAACATCATCTTAGC
>NW_004949101.1:8120554-8126236 GCF_000317375.1 Microtus ochrogaster | reverse complement strand
AAACATCATCTTAGCTGGACCACAGTGGCAAACATCATCTTAGCTAGACCACAGTGGCAAACATCATCTTAACTGGACCACAGTAGCAAACATCAGCCTAGCTAAACCACAGTGGCAAACAGCCTAGCTGGGCCACAATGACAAACGTCATCTTAGTTGGACCACAGTGGCAAGCTTCAGCATAGCTGGACCACAGTGGCAGACATCAGTAGACTTCTTGACTAGATGTGACCTACTAGAGAGAGTTGGCTGTTGCCTTGGTTCCTTCTCTGACATGAAGAACTTGGTGAGGGCATGTTCAGATAGCTGGGGTTTGTCCTGACTTCTTACTCTTTTAACTCCCACAGGAATTATTACAAATCTCCTCTCCATCTGAGCTCCTTACTGTAACTGCCTTGCTATCGCTCTAAGAATGCAGAATTTTTGCCGGTGATGCCGCTTCATCTTGTCTTTTCTCACTGACCTCTACCTCACCATCTGACCCCAGTTTGTGGATCTGTGCTTCTGCTCTCCCTTCAGTGCTGCAGGCTGAGAAACACTACTTCTCTATCAAGACCACGAGGCCTCCGCCTACCTGGGATCAATCAGATCTTAATGCCGCCAACTTTTCCCAGAACCTCCTTCTATCAGTTATAATTATGTTCATGTCTCATCATTTAATAACAATTCCTTCTTGGATGTTGTTCCCTTCAGTTCCTTTTTTTCTCTTTTCAAGATACGTTTTGAAATATTATTTTTCTTTTTTCTCCTTTTGTATTCACACCCTGACCCACTGTCAACTGTGCTCGTTCAAATAAATACAATAATCTCACCAATTAACACAGCAATTCTACATATTGACTAAGTGATAAGGATACCCATTAATTTTTCTTCCCTCTTCATTCCTCTCTCTTCCTTCTCTTTTCTCCCTCCTGCCTTTTCAGTTCCTCCTCCCCTTCGTTTTGTCCTTCCCACACAGCCTTCCTCCTCCACTATTCTATTGCCAGACCTTGTGCTACATTATCGTTGTACACTATCAGTGACATGTACACGGCATCTGGAAAGTTCCACCTTTTTGCCCTTTTGGATTCCTCTCAACCTCTCCTCCCCTTCCAGGCTTTTGTTCTTTTCTTGATAGCCACTCTTCTTTGGCTTAACATTTCAAGATGCCAGAAAGGATCACCAGATTTATGAGCATAGCCACATCTCCTCTTTCTCACATTTTTTCTTTTTCCTTTGCAAACTCAACTACTCTTGGCTTACACCAATACGTTCATGTCTTGGATCTTTCTCCTCAGCCTTGTTCTCTCTCATGAGTGCCATTGTTATTTCTGGACATGTGTGCTGGATCTTACAGGAACCTCAAAGTTAGCCTAGTCAAAGGTGGGCATCCTGCCTCTGTATCTCCTTACCCTTTCTTTCAACTAATATCCAAGTCAAGATGTTTCTTTAAAGCTCTCTTAAACCGATGCCTTAATGTTCTTTGCAAGTCACTCACAGCAACCCTTGTGATGCTTGCTACATGAGGAGGAGGTTTACAAATACCTACGTCATTCTAAATAAGGTAGTCATATTTGCGGTACCTACAGTAGTACATGAAGCCTAGCTGGAACTGTGCGTTAGGCCATCCCTTCTCTGCAGCTTTCTGGAAGTATTTAAGTGCTTCACCATAATTCTGCAAGATAATCACACTGTATTACTCAATGCTATATGCATAACTCCATGGTAACAACCACTTTTCAGCTTAAGCGTACTGTCGGCATCCTATAGGCTAGTTAACATAGCACCAGAAATAGAATTTATTTTCATTATTATTTTACATTCTATATAGAAATAATTATATTATTTTATTATAAATTGTAGTTTTCTGTATTAGTAGTTGGTTTTTTTTTTAGACGAGGGAAGGTCACTCAAAAGACATATTAAGCTAAGAAGATAAATTTCTCTATCAGTAAAATCCTCAGGAGGCAGATGTTTCAAAAGCTGGTTTGACCCTGTGAGTCTCAGACACAACTCTGGATGCTATTCTTGTCGCAGGTTTGTGCCTCTGTCTCTTTGGAAAGATTTCACTGAATCATTTCATCCTCTGTCAGATATACTAGTTTGGCTAACCAAGCAAATAAAAACTAATTCTTATACATTAATGCTAAATGCAAAAATGCTAGAAATATGTCGAAAGGGTGGCAAGGTTATTGAACTTACCACAGGAACACCTTTTCCATGAAAGTACAGGAGACCAAGTCCATGAAGACCAATTGCATTGCCCTAGAATAATTTAAAAAAAAACTATGTAAAGGAAGATTACTGCAAAATCAATTCAAGTATTTCAAACGCACCCAGTAAGAAATGGCCAAGGCCACCAATTAAGAGGTTGGTGAGTCATTCGGTTTTTCATACCTTTGTTCTAGTCACCCCTCTGACTAGTTGTAAGTGTTCAAGTTAAACAAGGTGAGAACACTGTGGGCTGATAAAAGGGGGTACTTGACTGTTTGGTTGAGGCTAGGAACTTGGGGGAATTGAGTTTTATCATGGTAGTGACGCTTGAGCCACGACTTGAAGGGTGGATTTTTTTTTTTTCTAAAACGGGAAGGTCTATTCAAACAGTTGTTACCTAATTTGGCCAAAGAGAGTTGACATTAATAGCCAAATAACATTTCGGGACACTGGATTTCAGTGCGACCACTGCTCACAGTTAATAATTTATTATTATTTGTGTATACTATATATCATATCATGTGGTATATGTTTATTCAAATTTAACTGTTCAGAACATCACCAGTGCCTACCTGATGTTAAATTGTCGTTTCTTTTTCTCATCTATACTTAGCGCTCTAAAAATGAAGTGCTTTCAAAACGGGAGGGCTGTGCTCCACTAGCACATGTTCTGGCATATTTGTATTTGGTGTGTGAGCACCGGGTGAAGAGCGAACCTTAAAATGACAGGCCATATGGCTCATGGTAAAATTCTTTGGTGTGCTGCAAGTGTAACAACCTGAATTGCAGCCCTGCAACCTATGGAAGCCATGGTTTCCTGAAAGTTGTTCTCTGATCTCCATATATTGTGGCATGCACACACACACACACACACACACACACACACACACACACACACAGTAATTTTCCAATGGAGAGCTTTTTTCTTTTCTCCTGTCATGTCTTTTGCCCTCTGGTGGCTTTGTAAGAAGCCAGGGCTTGGCCACTTGGCTTTTGTTCAGTAGATCTGCCCATCGATCTGTTTTATAGGCTTACAGAGTTTCCTCAGGAAGTTAAATTCTGATAGAAAGCTCTCCAGTGTCTCCTAACAACCTAAATTTAGTTCTTTGGAGGCAGCCAGAGCATGCCCCCATGACCCGGGAAGAGCACAGAAGCAGAGAAGGCATATTTTAAACACTATCTCAAGGATCCCAGCTGTGAGCTGTGCATTTCAAAAGACCGAATATTATAAAAATCCTTAGGATATCCCACCAATATTAACTAAGTGGAGTAAAGCCCTCCCTGTTTGTTTTGTGCTGGGTATTAATCCTGAGGCCGTGAACAACACAAGCGTTCAGTAGCTAGGCCACACCCCCGGCCTTTCTTCTCTTTTCTCTTCCATCCACCTGCTGTTTCTAGCCATCACTGTTCTGCGCTCTGGGAACAATAAGACCTATTGTGAAGGATGAGTCGATGATCTAAGAAGCATCATTTAAATGTTGAAAAACTGAAAGGGAGAGGAGTATAACAACCCAAACAAACTGCTTTCCTTCTTTTACTGGTAACTCAGTGGTCGAAAGCTCAGAGAACCTATTTAGACTATTGGGACAGAGGTGGTCTACTCCATGCTCTGTGCTGGTGATGCAAGGGGTCGTTGGAGGATGCTGTTCTCTGAGTGTGACAGCCATTACTATCTTTATTAGAATGGTTATGGCTGTTTCCTCATAGGAGATGGGGGAGATGTCAGCTGCTCCCTTTTACACCCTTCTCCCCGATGTGTGGAATTCAGCTTTATTTGCACATGATTTTGTGGTTTGGGGACTCACTGGAGTGTACAGATTATGTAGCTATGATGGAGCCATCGTCTGTACTGTCCTCAGGCCTTCCAGTGGGGTGGCTTTCCTGTGGTCATCCATGGGCCTCTAAGTCTAAGGTTCTCAACCTGTGGGTCATGATCCCATTGGGGGTTGAGCAACCCTTTCACAGGGGTCGCCTCAAGCCAACCTGTATATCAGATATTTGCATTACGATTCATGACAGTAGCAAAGTCAATGAAATAATTTTATGGTTGGGGTTCACCACAGCATGAGGAGCTGTATTAAACAGTCACACATTAGGAAGGTTGAGAACCACTGCCTTAAATTACCCTTGCCCAAACTCTGTAAGGAAGCCAATAAACTTCCTTACAACTGGTTTGCCCAGTGGGATTTGGTTGTAATCAAACTTTGATCTGTCCTTGAGTCCTCTCTGAGGTAACTTGAATGGACAAGTGGTAGACTAGAGGAGAGTGAGGAAAACCAGAGGGTATCTGCCTTGTCTAGGGGTAGCAGCAGCTGATTAGCATCTCTGCTCCAGCTGCTGCCGCATAGAACAGTAATCCTGCACAGCTCTCGCCATTTTTAAAGAAAATTCAAATTGTATTTTCCTACTTCAGATGGGTCATTTGCCAGCATGGCACCAAGGTTTAAGGGAGGTACATCTCACATGTATTATCACAATCATGAACCACAGAAGGATATGATTGTCCATGGTTTGACGTAACAGTGATTTTAAAAGCACTTGTTAAGGGCTGAACAAGACATATGTGTAGCCAGCTTCCCAACAACTTCCATGTTAGGGCTTAATGTTCTTGCTTAATTAAGGGTCATAAACATATGGAACAGATAGTCATTTATCTGACATTTAATAAATCTTAGCAAGAGGCTAGGACCTTGTCTTCCTCAAGTTGAGGGGACATTGATTCCAGACAGTAGAAAAGGGGTCAGAGGGCAGAAAGCTCTGATGTGGGGTTCCCCTCTGTATGTTGTGAATACCAATGATTAATAAAGAAACCACTTTGAACCTATAGCAGGGCAGAAGTTAGGCAGGCAGGGAAAACTAAACTGAATGCTGGCAGAAAGAAGGTGGAGTTAAGGGAGAAGACATGTAGCCCTGCCGGAGACAGATGCCAGAACTTTAGCTGGTAAGCCACAGCCACATGGCCATACACAGATTACTGGAGATGGGTTAACTTAAGATGTAAGAGTTAGCTAATAAGAAGCTAGAGCTAATGGGCCAAGCAGTGATTTAATTAATAGAGTTTCTGTGTGATTATTTCAGGGCTGAGCTTCCGGGGACCAAGAAGCAGCCTCCTTCCAACAAAGCTCTACAGTCCTAGAGTAGAGAATAAGGCACCAATTCAAAAGAAGAATGGATTTTGTGAGTAAAACCATGTAGGGAGGCTTTGTGGCAGGGACAATGATTGAGTCCTGCTCAGGATGAGAAGGGCTTAGAATGAGGAACACGGGACGGAAGGGTGTGATAAATGTACCGAGATGGGGTTGGACCAGCTATGTCCTCTGAGATACAACTGAGACCAGAGAGTTTATACATAGTACTTTTATGTCCTGGTGCTGATAGAACTTTAAAGAAAATTTAACAGCTCTCTCTCTCTCTCTCTCTCTCTCTCTCTCTCTCTCTCCCTCTCCTCTCTCTCCAGACATGTTGCTCAGGTTAGCTTTGAACTTGGAA